>NW_016907878.1:0-3976 GCF_001483705.2 Eufriesea mexicana | reverse complement strand
TGGATGCAGTAGGGTCTCAGAATGCAGGGGAAGAAGCGTGAAGAGGATGAAATTGGAAATGGTGCTGTAATTGTACTTGTACCTATAGATATATTGTTGCGTCCCGAACATTGCAACCCTCACGGTGGAATTTTCGCGGGGTTGTAAGGCCCGTTTACACGGATGCGATAATGTTACTGGGATGCGGTCTAGTCTAGAGCTAGACTTGGTTAGGGGTGAACTAAAGAATTGTAGGGGGTCACAGGTATCCTCGTGTGATGATGTAGTTAGAAGGAATGAAAAGAAAAGGAAGGGTGCGTTTTGTCCCGGGCCTACTAGTGGACTCATCAGTAAGACTACCCTGGCAGAACCTGCCTTAGACCGGGATACTATTGGAAGGTCGGGAAGTTATACGTATAGGAATTAGTGGGTGTTTAATGATGGTCGCTACGGAGTTCTGATGTGTTACTGTCTCTCACGTTGAGTTGATCGTCGTGTGTCTTCACTGATGGTCTGATCATGATGCTTCTCCTGTTTTCGTGGGATTTTTAGGAGAACTCTGTCGTGACTGCTGTCTAGGTGGTTTTATAAGTCTTGTATGTCTACTGATTGGTTGGTGTGAAATGTAAGTTGTGAATGTATCTTCCTATTGGTTGTGAATAATATCGGGGGTGTGTGTTAGCTTCGACGTCTTTCTGTGGTGGTTGATGTTTAAATAATTTGGGTCCTTATGCCTATCGTTTTAAGGATGATATATTGACCATTGCTAAGGTTCACCCAAGTGGTGACTAGGTGACGAGTGTATACGAATCAAGGGACGCTGGCAGTAAGGACACAAACCTTCCTCCATTTAACTAGAGACTTTCGATCCTAAGGCCACAACATATATAAAGGAACGATATTAAAATATTCCTCGCGAAACACGAGGAAGCGTAAAAAGCGATAGTATGTCTTACGAGCGACTCGCTCGACTCGCAGATTTTTCGCGGCGAGTGGCCAGACTGGAAACTTTATTAAGAAGGTCGAATTTCTTCGAAAAAGAGCAAATGCTCGGTTATTACACCTAAATATATCTCCGTGAGCGCTGCTCCCGAGGATGCTTGGCCCCTTTTTTCTCCGTTTTTGTTTTAATACACTATTATTGCCTCCTCGTTATTGCCACACGATGCAATATCAAGCCGCTCATATAACGCTGCTCTTCCAAGCCACTTTCACGATACAAAATTAATTCCACGCCGGATTTAAACTTCGGTCTTGCTCATGCTTTATTGCCCCGACATGCACACGGCTCAATTTCTCTTTGACACTCGTTCGCGATACGGAAAATTTCAATACCTCGCTCAAAGATACCAAAGATAAAAAGGGCACGTAGGAAAATGATTTTTATTCACCTCTGTCACGCCCAACTATCTCTTTCGAATATTACTTTTACTATCGCCTGCAACGTTTCGCTTCGTATTTTATTACTCTGCCGCGAGAATGCAGCAATTTTCGCTGCCACCGAATTTTTTCGCGCAAAGACGCTTCGCGTGCAAATTTATTTCATCCGAAACTCGAACATCACCACACCCGAATTTAACCCTTCGCGCAGTTCCTCCGAACTTTTTCTCTCTAAAAATAGAAAATATTCGCGAAATAACGGAGGATCTTATTTCGTCGGGAAATTCAAACACCGTCGTTTCCAAATCCACGCTCGTCTCTCGCGAATCGCAACCCTTCGCGAACCCTTTCAGAATCTTGCAACCCCGCAAAATTGATTTGGAAGAACCGTGGCGTGCAAATTTATTTCACCCGAAACTCGAGCATCACCGCACCCGAATTTAACCCTTCGCGCAGTTCCTCCGAATTTTTTCTCTCTAAAAATAGAAAATATTCGCGAAATAACGGAGGATCTTATTTCGTCGGGAAATTCAAACACCGTCGTTTCCAAATCCACGCTCGTCTCTCGCGAATCGCAACCCTTCGCGAACCCTTTCAGAATCTTGCAACCCCGCAAAATTGATTTGGAAGAACCGTGGCGTGCAAATTTATTTCACCCGAAACTCGAGCATCACCGCACCCGAATTTAACCCTTCGCGCAGTTCCTCCGAATTTTTTCTCTCTAAAAATAGAAAATATTCGCGAAATAACGGAGGATCTTATTTCGTCGGGAAATTCAAACACCGTCGTTTCCAAATCCACGCTCGTCTCTCGCGAATCGCAACCCTTCGCGAACCCTTTCAGAATCTTGCAACCCCGCAAAATTGATTTGGAAGAACCGTGGCGTGCAAATTTATTTCACCCGAAACTCGAGCATCACCGCACCCGATCACCCGAATTTAACCCTTCGCGCAGTTCCTCCGAATTTTTTCTCTCTAAAAATAGAAAATATTCGCGAAATAACGGAGGATCTTATTTCGTCGGGAAATTCAAACACCGTCGTTTCCAAATCCACGCTCGTCTCTCGCGAATCGCAACCCTTCGCGAACCCTTTCAGAATCTTGCAACCCCGCAAAATTGATTTGGAAGAACCGTGGCGTGCAAATTTATTTCACCCGAAACTCGAGCATCACCGCACCCGAATTTAACCCTTCGCGCAGTTCCTCCGAATTTTTTCTCTCTAAAAATAGAAAATATTCGCGAAATAACGGAGGATCTTATTTCGTCGGGAAATTCAAACACCGTCGTTTCCAAATCCACGCTCGTCTCTCGCGAATCGCAACCCTTCGCGAACCCTTTCAGAATCTTGCAACCCCGCAAAATTGATTTGGAAGAACCGTGGCGTGCAAATTTATTTCACCCGAAACTCGAGCATCACCGCACCCGAATTTAACCCTTCGCGCAGTTCCTCCGAATTTTTTCTCTCTAAAAATAGAAAATATTCGCGAAATAACGGAGGATCTTATTTCGTCGGGAAATTCAAACACCGTCGTTTCCAAATCCACGCTCGTCTCTCGCGAATCGCAACCCTTCGCGAACCCTTTCAGAATCTTGCAACCCCCCACAAAATTGATTTGGAAGAGCCGTCGCGTGGATGGCCGTGAATCATTAAGTGTCTCCTCACGTATCTCATAGTTAAGGCACCATTGGACCGCGTTCCGAGGGCGCAATATTGGCCAAGGACCAATTTCGACCCGGCTCCGGCACCTGATCCACCCCTCGGCGCCGTGGTTCTTCTTAAGCAGCGTCGACGGCCATCCACTTGATTTCCTCCGCGTCTGTCCCGCTTTCTTCCGTTCCGGGCTTACGTTCTCGAGACAACGACGGCGCAATAATCATCGCAGTTCCATTTTACCGTCCGTGAACCGAGACACAGTGTGCTCGTTCAACGAACGAGGCCGAATAAACGAATAAGAGACGACGGAACTGCTGGAAAAATCTCGCCCGCTGCGATCTTGTCCCGGCAACGACGACTTCCGCTTTCTGGAAATTAGGTGGACATGTTTGGCGATTGCTGCTAGGGAGTCGTTAGATGAAACTGGTTGCTTCCTTATGTATATAAATGTTCGTTTCGCCAGCCATTTCGTATTTATTACTGTGACTTCGGAACGCTGAATATGGGGGATTTTTATTAACCCTTTGCAGAAGGGGTTCGAAGTTAACCGTACCGTGGAGTCTAGTTGCTGCCACGATAGGCATTGCAAATTACCTCAGTCGTTATTTTCGTTGTAGCCACTCTAAGGTGTCAAATTCTTAAGATATGTGGCCATAGCGAAGCTATGCTATTCTGTGAGACATATATGGGACTTTCGGCTCTATCATATATGCGTTTGGCGAAAACAACTGAGTTCCTCGCCCAAATTAATAGTTTACACAGAACTCATATATGCGGTCATTGTTTGCAAAGGGTTAACCCTTTCGGTACTACACACAAGACGCCATCTACGCACGACAGGTGACTATAGTCATGCGGGCCCTTCCGGGCCGTACAAACTGGCAAGGCCTGGACGCAAAGTTTAGCGTTGGTCCCTAAGCACCGGTGTGGCGTTTAAGGTGTAAAACGCGATTTTCCTTCATA
>NW_016907877.1:4997-6146 GCF_001483705.2 Eufriesea mexicana | reverse complement strand
TTACTGATTACACGGTGTGAAAAATGAAATATTCGAAACGTCATGTCGGTTACGTGGCAAACTGCCACAAAGTGTGTAAACTGCATGATTATGTCTTTTTGAAGTAATGCAACCTAGTGAATACTCGATTAGGTGAATACTTTAAACGTACTTGTGTGTGCGAAAGGAGTTTTTAACGTGTGTGTTGTTTCAATCGCATTTCTTTCGTAAAAATTAGGTATTTTTCCGAAATTTGTGTCATGTCGTAATACGCTATTAATATTTTTATTAGCATACGTATGTATCATTATATTTTATTTATTTACATATGATATGAAAGCAATTGTATAGAATGATTCTAATGAAAGATGTATTTGTTATTAATAAATTAATTAAAGGCATTGTTATCGTGTTACTTCTCTAGTTATTATTAATAGATCGCATAATTGCATAATATTTAATTTTTACTTTTTAATATTTATTATAGTTAATTAATATTTATTGATATTTATTATATTTATTTGGTATTTAATTAATACTCCTTATTTTTGTTTAGTAGCTATTTAGTATCTTTTAGTATTTATCGTCTTTATTTAATACTTATTTTTTAATACTTATTATGCTTATTTAGTATTTAATTGATACTTATTATATACATTTCCTATTCTATTTATTTAATTATTTATTACTAACTACAACTACTTACTAATTTTACTTACATATTTAGTATTTTGTAGTATTTATTTAGTATTTTGTAACATTTTGTAGTATTTATTTAGCATTTCGTAATATTTATTATATTTATTATGTATTTTGTAATATTTATTATATTTATTTTGTATTTTGCAATATTTATTATATTTATATAGTAGAATAAAATATGTTATATATTCGATAAAAGTTAATACAGTTCCATTTTTATTTTCATACACTATAGAGTACAGATATATTTATTATATTTATATAATCGAATAAAATATGTTATATATTCGATAAAAGTTAATACAGTTCCATTTTTATTTTCATACACTATAGCGTACACTGTAGATTAAGTTAAGAGGTTAGAATAGCAACTGGTAAATTTAAAATAGACACAATAAACCATAAAATTACTTTATCATCTAGAATATACAATAGAAAGCAATATGAAAAGTTATTAAATTGTCGACT
>NW_016907877.1:0-4342 GCF_001483705.2 Eufriesea mexicana | reverse complement strand
TTTAGACTTCTTTTCAGGCAACTTTTGGAATAAGTTCTAGAGCAATTTTTAGAATAATGTTCGGGACAATTTTTGGAACAATTTTCGAGATAATTTTTAGGATAATTTTCGGGACAATTTTTAGGACAATTTTCGACATAATTTTTAGGATAATTTTCGCCACAATTTTTCGGACAATTTTTCAGGTAATTCTTAGGATAATTTTTGAGACTACTTTCGCGGCAACTTTTGAAATAATTTTTAAAACAATTTCTCGGACAATTTTCGAGATAATTTTTGGGATAATTTCCGGGACAATTTTTAAGATAATTTTTGGACTATTTCTGGGACAATTTCCGACACAATTTTTAGAGTAATTGTCGAGATAATTTTTGGGATAACTTTTAGGAAAACTTTTAGAACAATTTTTCGGGCTACTTTCGAGCCAACATTGGAATAATTTCTGCGCAATTTCTAGTGCAATTTTTTGGACAATTTTCGGTCAATTTTTGTGACAATTTCCAGTATAATTTTTGGAATATTTCTTCACACATCCTATATGCGTTAAGGATAGATAAGGATAAACAAATCCTCCCTCATCTATTTATTCCATAGATTACTCTTACGCCGATTATTCGCCCGATTACCTTCGTTACAATTACCTTCGAAAGATATAGCATCGTGGAGAAAGTGGGAGAAAAGATTTCATAGGCGTGAAAGGCGAGTTTTTGGCCGGGATTGCCGTCGGTCTCGGAGCTAAATGCACCAAAGGAAAAAGATGCTACGTGGACGTTGAAGCACGCGCGGGCAAAACATTATAATCTAAGGTCATAAGAGCAAAGACGTCGGGGAGGATTTATTTTATGGCATGTAATCCCCCGTGTCGAGGTGCGAAAGGTCTGTAACTCTTTTGTTGGCACCACGGGGTGTCCACGCTTCCAAAGCAACCGCTAACTAATTCCTCTCGTGAATGTTCGCCCCTCTGCCATTAAGCCCCGTTCGCACTGCGCGCCAGTCCCACCTTTTTTCGCTCGGCCACGCGTTTTCGGCATTAATTCCGTCTTCTTCCCTCCTCCCCAGATTATTCCTCCATTTTCACAATTTCTTCCACAAATTCCGCTGGAATTTCACCGGAAATGACCAAAACATAACCTAACCTCAACGAAACCTAATTGTCAACGACACACGCACGTTATGGGAATATCAGGGCCTGCGTGACCTTCTGCAGGGTCAGATTCGAAATTTTGCGGAATAATAATGCACGTTTAACGCTAGGTTTACGATCCCTATCTGTATACCTATTTCTAAGAACTCCTGTCAAATTGACAGGAAAAGGAAACCACGTGTCTTTTCTTTTTTCGACGATTAGTTGAATTTGAAAACAATTACAATATTAACAGTCTCAACCCTTTGCACTCGAGAGACGACTCTCAGTTACCATTTAATCAGAATCTAAAGATCGTTGTTGCACCGCGTGGATGTAGATGAGCTCCACGCGGAGGGGGCAGCGTTGGTATACTCGTGTTGCCCCTTTTCTCAGTGCGCCGAATTTTTACAAGACACTGAGCACTTAGGTGTTGTAATAAAGCGCACTTTGTCTTGGTTGTATTTACACTTTATTACGCGATTACGATTCGTTTATGCGTTATTGCTGTGTGCGCTGTATCGTCTCCGCCTCTGCCGTTTTTCGTCTTGTCTTTCGTCTTCCGTTTTCTGTCTTCTCGTTTTCTCCCAACTACCGTCTTACGTCTTCGAGTTCTAGTTCACGTCCGATGTGTCTTGTCTGAATTCCAAAACCGTCTGACGTGTTCTGCGCGAATTCTCGCTAACGTCATCTCATGTGTTCTGTTTGATTTCTCCAAATCGTCCTACGTCTTCGAATTCTCACGATCGTCCGATGTCTTGTTTTAGAATTTGTTGATCCTCAAGAAGGACGGCGAGGCGTGTCTTCCAAGTATTATTGCCGTCGCAATAATCGTTATTAATTAATATCTCGAATTTAAAATTGCACCACGACGCGTGGAGTGTCGAGGTAAAATAATTCTACGTCTTATTGTGAATTTCCGCTTCTTATTTACCGTTTTGAAAATATCGTTTATGCCGGAAAATTACTATGTTTCCATAACGAAAAGATCGGCGAGTGCAAAGGGTTAACACTATAATTAATAACTTACAAATTAGTTCTTTATATCCATCCATCAGCGTACTGTCATTCTTCTTTCCTCTATATTCGTTTCTCTGCTCCCCTTAATCATTTGACAACCCTTGCACACACCCATCCTTCTCAATAACTTTATTTCTAAATAACTTTAACAATCGATGACGATCAATTCGTTCTCGATATCGTTGATCACAGAGATGCGATGGAAATTAATTAAATTTCTGAATTAATCTCGGTGTTCACTACTGATGGAACCCGGAGAGGAGATATCACTTAGTTTATACTTAACTTAGTGTAAACTTTTTATTTGTAAGTAGTTAATATTTAATATCTTAAAAAATGGCAATGCTTTGTTCAATTTAAAATTGGCTGATAAAAGAAATCGCGTAGCCATTGATTATGAAAGTGGTGTAAGTCCAATTTCCATAGACAGGTGGCGTGGTCGGTGGCCACTGGTGGCTACATTTGTTTTATTTCACGCGTCGAAGGTCACTACTTTAGATTACTCATTTTATTTTCCTCCAAAAATGGATAATTTCATATTAATATTAGATAGTGATACAGGTAAGAAGGAAATGGTAAATCAATATTATTTTATGACAATTGAGAACATCAGTGGGGAACATGGAATTTAAGACTTTAGATTTATCACCTACGTGTCGGGGAAGACTGCCAAAATTTGAGAAAATCACCCTGGCGCCTTTGTATCGCGAAGCCAGGTCTATTAAGTAGGAAAAATATAAGGATATGAAGCAGTTATTACCTCATATACTTCCTGTGCATCGTGAATATTTCGAAGCACTGCCTCATGCAGAGCATAAATAAATAACACCAATATCTTATGTTAAGTTTAACAATATATAAATATAATTAACATTCGAAATAAAAAATACCACTCCTATTTTATTTCTTCTTATTATTTATAAGCAAAATTGGATTTACGCGAAATATATTTTAAGCGATGTTTAACTTTTCAAAATTGAAATTAAATGATTTTCACAATTGACTAATTACGAAAGTGGTGTACGTCCATTTGCAGCCCGCAAATATACATTATTTTAGTTAAATTCGCCTAAAAGAAATTTATGTAATCAAATTACGTATTGATAAATTAGTAGGAACATAACCTATATTTTATAATCGACAAATATACTAACCTTTAATTTTCTCGAAATAACAGAAAATGGACTTGCGCCACTTTCAAAGTAAACAGTCCATGTATTCAAATATTCCCCATATAGTTGGCGCAATATTCGACGTCTGGATGTGAAATAATGGAGGAAATAATGGTGCATAAGTTGCATTTTCCATAGATTTTCTTCGACAGAGCAGCGGTTGATAACGAGAGTAGTTGAGGGAATGATCCGGCAGAGGCTGGTGTAAAGGAAGCAGAGGACGCAGAGCGTACGAGGAAAGCAGAGGA
This sequence comes from Eufriesea mexicana, assembly GCF_001483705.2. Lineage (NCBI taxonomy): Eukaryota > Metazoa > Arthropoda > Insecta > Hymenoptera > Apidae > Eufriesea > Eufriesea mexicana. The sequence goes on along the minus strand of NW_016907877.1, from coordinate 779 downwards.
GAGGGCTACGCGAAGAGAAACGTTAACGAATTGGACAAGAACGAAGGCCATACAAATTTCCTCGATGCGTCGTTGGCCGGCCATTAAGCGCGGAGACGCATTTTACGAAGGGCCAGCGGGCTTTGTTTGTACGCAGAAATTGCTGGAGGGGCGCCCACTCGCGAAGACGCAGGAAACGCATATACGAAGAGGACGCACGCGACGTCACTGGTAGCGATAACGCACCGCCTCGAATAGCGTGTACGCACACGCATAACGCCGGCAGAGAGGCCTAACCACGCATCCGCGATGACGGACGCGATCCAACGGTGTCCACGTGCGGCTGGTCTCCGCTCCTCCTCGTCTCTCCGGCGCGTCCCGACGCCGCCAGCGTCGCACACTCGACTCTCACTTTGCTCGTTACGTCGCAGTCCGCTTTGGATACGTGTGTCTACTACACAGTGGATAGAAAAGGTGATATCTGTGGGTATTCTAAATACTGCCTTGCGAGAAAATTCGGAATTTAATGAGAATTTGTGGGTTTACAGATACACTATTGTTAATATACACAGTGGTATTTAGATGCCGCATTGCGAGACAATTTTGAATTTAATGAAAATTTGTGGATTGACAGGCACACTCGTAATTAATATAGACAGTGATTAGAAAAAGTATTTAGATACCGCGTTGCGAAAAAATTTTGAATTTAATGAATATTTGTGGGTTAACAGACACACGTAATTAATACAGACAGTGATTAGAAGGGATATTTAGATAGTGTGTTACGAGAATATTCTGAA
>NW_016907876.1:400472-403320 GCF_001483705.2 Eufriesea mexicana | reverse complement strand
CTCTGCCACACACGTGTAACAAAACTACTTGCTTCGTAGTGCTTTCCGAATTTGAAACCTATACAGTGAACATATGCAGCGAATTTCCGAAATAATCAGATAACACAAAGTTTAACATAATTCTCAAAACCTGTGGAACCATATATGTCGCGGCAATGGCATCTCTGCTTTCAATCCATGTTCCTAAACTAATTGCAAAATACACGCCGTGAAAATTTACCCAATACTCCTCTGAATCTGACAAGATGTGTCATTTGCTAGAATTTATATTTATAAACTAATTGCCTGATGTATTTCGTCAAAAACGCTCCCCTGAATTATCTGCAGACTGCATAAATAATTCAGCAATGACAAGAACAATGAAGCACATGTTAACGATAGAGCTACCAAAGGGGAGAAAATGACTAGCTTTGGATACAATGCCTTCGCAATTCCCGAGAGTACGCAGTTGCTTATTGCAAATAAGCGTAGTATCGCACATTTTCCGTCATGTACACGTAGCATTTCGGATACCGGGGAAACGCGGGTCGAATGCACAAGGCCCAGGTCAGCCGGGGATTCCGTGGGTAACGCGTCGGACCATTAGTACTACCATATATGGTCATGTAAATCTTTAGTTGAAGTCGATGGTAGTTATCGTCTAATCGATCTGTGAAGTTAAGAATAGAAGCCGAGCAGGATTGTAGTATTGCAATAGAGTGTTGAGCATTGCTGTAGACCGAGAAATAATTCGTAACTTTATTGTCATTCTCACATATTTATGTTGTAGTCGCCAATAAATATTTCCACTGTCCAATCTCAGTATTGATATCGATTTTTATTCGATCGTGATCATAATTGTACATGCTCTTTTAATTTCATTACAATTATTTAACACTTTGCGCTTGAGAGGCGCACTTCGTTCGCCATGTCATATACCTTTGATGCTCGATACTCGTAAAAATGTCAAATTCCAGATAATGTAACTGTGTGCGAGGTATTGAATTCAAATAACTCTACGTGTTAGTTACCATCCGATGACTTATTCCTGCTCCGAAAATTATCCTCAACGTTGTAACGGAAAGTCTTTGGAATCCTGCAATACTTCGGCCAAGAAATGGCAGAGTGCAAATGGTTAATTTCCGTCACAATTTTATATGATATTTAGGTATTCGTCACATGTTGACGGTTCTAATGTTAACAGTGCACTTTAATCAGTTAGCAATTTCAAATTTCTGAGCAAACATTTAAATTCTATATCCTTGTCATCCTTCAGTCCATATAAAACGCTCACAAGTACCTTTCTCATATTCTCAGATATACTCTCCTTCGGATATTTGGAGAAACGTAACCGATATTCTAATTTTCGTCAGCTTCCAAACAAATTGTTGGAAGACTTGCAACTAACTTCGTTGAAGCTTCGAAGGTAAGCGAAACCAGACACGTAAAGCTTGGAACACCGCAGTGGGTATGTGAGGAAGCAGATGGGTTGCGAGGATGTGGTCTGCCACGTATGTGGAACAAAGGCGAAGGTATAATTGGGAAGCAAGAGGTGACCAAGATCCTTGATTACAAAATGAATACTCCACATCACAACAAACATGCACTCTAAAACAGTTTGACTGAGGAACGTCCATCATATCCATCACACAGTTACTTAGGATTACCTATCTGATATACTCCTATCTACTCCACATGCCTCGTCAATCTTAATACAGTTCTCAACTTCGAAAGCGCCGCGAACTTATGACTCTCTCTAAATTCCTCAGAGACCAAAGGGATCTCCGCTCCATGTTCCAACTTTTCTTCCAGAATTTTGCACTCCCTTTCTCTCGACATCCTGGCCGCTGGATTTAGAAGCGTGAGAAATTCCGCCATAACAAGTCGGTGGAAAATTAGACCTTACCGAGGCTGGAGTTCACCCACATATCACGTAACGGCTCGGAACGATCAATAGAGTGGATGGAACGTGGGTGAAGCGTAATACACTACCGAGTGCGTCGTTTCGTAAGGGGGACACGTCGTGTGCCAAAATAACCGGAAGTTCAACGGTATAAATAAAGCTTACCCACACTCCGCGCAGCCGGCACGCGTTAGCTCCTCTTCCTCCCGTCCTTTATCCCCTTTCCTGCTATGTGCTTTCTTTCCACTCCGAATTGACGTAGTCGAACGTGTCAGAGGTTGCATGATTGACGTGCTTACGGTCCGAACTACGTCTAAAAACGTCCACCGTGTGCATTATCGACGGGAGTAATAAGGCAGTGCCCGGGGAGAATTTGCAAGATCACGGATACGCGGAGGTTTATCTCCCAAGACCTGTACTCTCTCGAATGGCTATGATTTCAGCGAGGCATTTGGTGACCACAGTGGAGACTTTTGACAAATGTTTGCATGTAGTATTGCCGCATTTCGCGAAGACTTTGTTGGTAATTTGTGGTAGGAAATTGTTTAGAACATTGACGTATGCTTTGGTCAATTAGCTGGAAATTTTTTGTTGATGTTGATTCAAAATTATGCCCCAATCCTTTAGGGAAATGTTGATATACGCTGATGTAGTGTTCATAATAGTGAATATACCTAATTCGATGTCTATTGTACTTCTTAAGCTATAAAGCTATCATTTCCTTTAAAATAGTTACGTGTAAAGCAATTAATTTTAGGATACCTTGAATTCGATCCTTTGAGTACATATGTGTGTGTTTGATGGCATGTTCTATACGAATCATTACAAGAATTGTGTATCGAATATGTTATTGATTCAACGGAAAACTCGCTCTAACGTTTTAGGCGCAACCTGCACTTACACGAGAATCGTATTACTATATGCGAAGGAGAAGTGTGCTGCACACGTTTGGTACGATTATATAAA
>NW_016907876.1:370965-400459 GCF_001483705.2 Eufriesea mexicana | reverse complement strand
GTAGGGAAATCTGCTCGAATTTAGGTTTCGAGGGAATTCCCATTCCACGGGAATTAGCAAGGATTCGCTTTATCAATTTTGGAATCAATTTAATTTCACTTTTTGGCAGAGCAATTCATTCTTCCGAATCTAAAGACTTTACCCCTGTGACACTAGTAATAAGAAGAATTGTAACATTTAATGCACGCTTGAGGTTCATCTATTTCGTAATCTGTAGGAATATTGTTAGGAAATTTTTAATCATTCATAACTGTATTAAAACGGCTAAATCTTTTAACAATTATAATTTATGCCGCTCGTCACGAGTTTTTATTTGTAACATAGAATTTGCTTCCCGAACACCTACGAAAAATAACTATCTGCATTTGGAGGTAGTCGCTAGCGTTGTCTTCTTAAAGTACCAGTTTATTGGCTAATACTATGTAGAATATAAATCGCAGATTATAATATTCTTAATTAATATTAACCATGGCTAGTTAATTCATACAAAGCCACACGGCTTGAGATGAGTTTTATTTCTAAACCACTAGAGTGATTTATTTTCGGAAGACAGTGATCCAATGTTCACTCCAGAATAACAAGAATCTTAAGAAATGTTATACGTAACATCGTATTATAAACGTGACGCTGCATTAATTTATAATACGTAGGAAGCACACAATAAAATATTGTAAACACATAATAGGCAACATTGCCATCTTCACGTCACTTCTAATTTCGTTCCTCCTGTCGCAAAGATGTCATTCTGAATTTTATGTTCGTATGAATGTGCTAAACTCACTATAATATTCCCGTCAAGCTTCCTTTCTTAGAATTCGTAATATAACCGAAACAATTTATACTATTCTAATCCCAGTACAATATCGAATTTTGTTTGCTACAAGATGCTCACAAAATACCTACTAAAATGACTACTCAAAATGGCGACAAAAATAACCTTTCACATCTTTATATTTAAAAGTAGCACTTACATACGTTTCGTAACCAAATACGAATCAACGCCCATGTATTATAGTAACCTTGCAAATGAAGACGGGAGAAACACTCCTTCCTTTCGCCAGTATGCATGTGTACGTCGATATTCGTGATTCCCACTTTTGAACATGCGTCTCGTATACCAGCCGTGGCCATGAGGTTTCAAAGGGAAAAACGTTTGGAGAAAAAGACAGGACTAAAGAAAGTGGACGGTGTTGCAGGAAGATGAAGAATGTCACACACACGCATACATACACGGGGGTTTCGAAGGAATGCGCGCAATCGTTGGTCCATCTAGGCACATCCTACGTAACGGGTGTCGTTGATAATTCATTAACGTTCCTTTTTCACCCTCCACTCCGATCCAACGTGCACCATTCCTACATCGTCCACTCTGCCCCTAATACAATGACCAAAATTTCATTGCCAGCATTCCGGCACTGCGACCGTTTCATCATACTAGAATTATTTTCGATTCTGTTCAAACGAAAGGAACAGAAAAATCCATTTTTCCACGACAGTTAATGTATAACGATTCCCTTACATTCATTTCTGCATATTGGAATTCCATAGTCCACAATATTTCACACAAATCTGCATACTAAGTTAAAAAAGTCCAGACTAAGTAATTCGCATCACCTTCAAGAACATCTAATGTGTAGTCTATGTCAACTTATGCATTTAATAATACTGGGACTATAATTCCAAGGCATTAAGTAAATCATTTGATTCCAGGAAAATATTTTTATATCAAGTTTACAAATCCACCTTTCCCTGACCTATCTGTACATACAAATTGAGTTTAAACTAAATGCTAATTATGCGGGAGTATACACAGCGAAATTTGTCCTAATTCGTACAACATGAAAATATTCATATCAGACAAAACATACGACGAAAATACCCATTGGAAGCCTATATGGAACGAAAGTAACGACAAATAAAATTTTATACAAATTGCACCCTGCATCTACGCATAAACTTCCATTTTTCTGCAAAAGATGTAGAAATTTTTCATGAAATAACTCAGCAATAGCTACATTATGCGACAAGATAGTTGGCTCTATATTTTTCAGTGGCATTCGAATATCTTGAGGGCGGTATATCTCGGTAAGAATAATTATCTTTGACTACAGACAAATTTAATTGTAGGGGTACGTTAGCGTTACACAATGCAATGGATTTTGACTTTCTAGAAGCTGCTACTATTCTTAGAATACTATGTAGGATAAAAATAAGAATAGCATATATCTATTACTTTTAACTATATGTTCCATAAACTTGGCATGGCAACCACCATTTGCTCCCATGTTCGGACTCACCACATTGAATTATAGAAGATTTTAAATGTGAGGCATTTAAAATATCATATCATCCTTGTCCTGTCATTTTTTTGACACACTCCCCATGCATTATTGCGTAGCCGCGATTTTTCGCATAAATCGGTAAAACATGTAGAAAGAATTGAACATGATATTTAATGCCCGTTTGCTGTGCTAAATACTGAAGACACTAAGCGAATAAGTATGTTACATATGGGTACAATGAATTTCGATATACGGAACATAGAAATCTGGAGGCTGCGCTGTCATTTCGTCCGTAATGTGCCATAACGTCTGTCCCAAGTCATGACTACTTCCTCCACAAGTTTCAACGACCACAGCCTGGAATAGAGTATTTCGTTAAGACGAGTACAAAATTTGACCGCCATACAGGTTTCACATGCCTTCCAGTTCCCCAAATCCGACGTAGTTTCTCGGTGCCAGCGTCACGATGGCGATGGAGAATCTAGTTCAAGACATGTCCATTAAGTACTAAATAATTGATTGAGTTGAGGGGTTCTGGAAATTGTGTAGCTAGAGGTGATGTAATCAATTCGTTAGGAAAAACACATAACGGAACGACGAGAGGTTTGATGGAATGGGACAATAGAAGTGGAGGCTAGAAGGCGAGGCTGAGGGCAAGGTGCTTGGATGAAAGAAGAAGGATGCGAGCGGCCTCTGCCTCTCCACCCCTTCGCACATTTCTCCACTATTCTCATTTGGACTATCAGGTATGAGGGGTACGGGCACCTTTCTAGGGAATAGAGTGCAAGGAAGAAAAGTGCACTTCCTAACCTGTAGTTGAGTGGGAAGTGTTAATCTTGAAGTGATGGATGAAGTTAGCGATTAGTTTGAGGCATTGTGACGCCTTAGCATTTAAGGAAGAATTATATATGAATTACGCAGTAAAATTAAGGATATTTTGTTAATTAATGGGGTCACCTAATTCTGCAGAATAACCTCGCCATGCTTGCGAACCACAGGAATGCAGAAGATATATGACTTACTTCGAAACGCACTACGCATGTGCTACTTGAAAAATACGAGTACAATTCTTATATAGGACGAAGTACATGCTGTCAAATTTTGGAATGAACTTAATCAATTAATCAAGTAATTCTATTACAGAGGCGATTAACATCCGCCAAATGGTTAATGCTATGTGTATGATCAATTATCATATTACACACTGTTAACATTAGCTATGTAAATGACTAATGACGATTGTAATGGCTGGTAGTATTTTGACAGAAGTATTGTCCTATTCTTGCAACTGCATGCCCACATTTTCTTTGTACAATTACCTTAATTTCGATACCTAAGTCTAAGGAAATGACTGTAACGCAATTTTCCTTGACCTGCGAATTAAACGAACTCCCGTCAACAGTTTAAAGGAACTTTGGATAAAGTATCATTCATTCCCGTCTCAAATATAGCAAAAAATTTCACTCATCCTATTCCGTTTTTCATTTCCTATTGTGCAAAGTATCATAGGCACGAAGCTCGCCCGAAGACGATACTTGCAGTGCGAAAGCTGGAACTACTCACTAACAGGTGTATACATATTCAAGAAATGAAGGACAAGTGTATTGTGCAGGTTTCGGTAATCCTTCGGAGTGAGCCGATGTATTTATACTCACTGTTACTCTTTTCGCCGTTCGCAAACTTTATCAGAATTGGATAGCGCATCAGCATGGAAACAGAGAACATCGATTACTTATGCATGAAATTTTTAGGTTCTACCACCAGAGCAGCGCGCTGCAGAATGCAGCACGGCAATGCAGAGCAACAAATAGCACCGAATATCTGCACATAGTTCAACACAGCACACTACTGCTCAGGATGGCAGCACTCCGAACAGCACCGTTACCACAGTATACATTTTCAGTGCCCGGCACTGCATAGGATAAGACTGCAGACTGCACAGAGCACAGCAGCGTGCAGCTGAATGCAGGAGGGCGCACCAGCGTGCAGCGGAGGCCAATGGATACGAGTAATGCTCCGAATACCAACGAACAGCTGCAAATGGCACAGACTCCTTAATTAACATAACCGATACTAATCACAGCAGGGCCTAGCTGAGCGCAGGAAGCGCATCAGGGGCCAGCATCTATCAATGAAGCGGCGTGTACCCCCGAAGAGCAGCCAATAGCATACGTTTGTAACCAAAGCCAAAATAACGTATCCAAACGTATCCTACCAAGACGCAATGAAGCCTAACGTCAGCTGTGGAAGTCAGAGCATTGGAAAGCTCAGCGGGCATCAGTGAAGCGCAGGGTCCATCGAACAGTAGCGAAAAATGCAGATTCCGAACCTACCATAGCTTAACCAATCCAAGCCTGTCATACTTCAACCTCACGTGCACAGCTTTGCGTAAGCTAACTGCAACTGGGGGCAGCAGAACGCACGAAAACGAAGCAGATAGAATGAGAACATTATAATGCGCCAAATAACAGAGATTACTAGCGAAAAGCACAGATTCCAAGCACAAGCTTGCCTAACCTATCCCATCCACAGTTGAGCACTGCATAGTGCAGGTGAGGAGAGCAGAGCGTTGCACAGTATGGTAAAGAGCCGAAACCCACTGGTGGCAGCGCATAGCACCGATTCATTTCCTGGCACTATCCTTCGTTGCACTGCCTAACCTTAGCACAGTGGAGCATATCATAATGCATAGCAGAAGAGAGCAGTTGATAGTAAAGCGACGAAGATCACCGTATCGCAGAGAAAAGAGCAGACACATGTATTATCACAATCTGACATAACCATATAAACGCTACATTCCCAAACCTATCCAGCGCGGATAATTGCAGTGTGCACCAAATTGCAGCAGAGCGCAGCAGAAAATACATAGGCGCAAAATACCAATGAATAGCATCATTGGCATTGGATTAACCAATCCACTGTTAATTAAATGCTGTAGCAATCCCAGAGTGATCAATGGAAGGATAAATTGTGGCTGGAGCAATTGAATATACAATACTGGCCATCAACGCAGTATTATTTGCATTGGTACATCCTACTTACTGGTCATCCAAATTCTATGACGACGATAGAATGAAGAAGGTGTAAATCGATTATTGCCAGAGATATCAAGAATTGGCAATACATAAGTGGGTATATCTGCCTACAAAATTATATATCCATTTTATTAACCTACGCGCTGACCTCATGATTTCTCTAGCAAACAAGCAATGGTCAATGAACGGATCAATTACTGCCTGAGATATTAACAATTGTAGGCAAGGTGCTAAGCGCAGCAATCAATACAGTACTATTGCCATTTGAGTAACCTATTCAATGTGAATCTATACTCTGCAATAAACTATTGAACTATCAATGGCTAGATAAGTTATCGCTAGAGAAGTCAACAATTAAAAATAAGTTAATCAGTATAGCCATCTACGCGTACCTGTAGCTATTTTATAAATCTATTCACTATTCATACAATTTCCGCAGCTGTTTTAGAATGACTAGTGGATATTTCAAATATCCCTAGAGATATTTTCAAGTGACACTACGTCAGTGCGTATAGACACGTTCTCAGTGCCATAGCTATTGAATTAATCTTTCCTCAGATTATCTTAATTCTATAGCAATTCTGCAAAGGCCAATGATTGAATAAATAACATATAGAGAAGCAGACAATCGAAAATACCGTCTTGAACATAGCCGTCTACGTACTATAAGTGTGATCAGACTAATCTGTATAGAGAACACATAAGTTTGACAGCAATTTTAGAATGATAAATCGCTAGATCAATTGTCGCATGAGATATTGACAGTTGATGGTGAAGTCCTGAGTGTTGCATCGTCTGGGAAATATAGCCATCCGCATAGTACTAACTCTAATGCATTGATGTATTCTGTGATCATGTTAATTCGATTCCAATTCTAAATTGAACAGTAGATACTTATACTTTCGCTGAAATGATAACAACCAATAATACGGCTCTTTTCACAGCTATGAACGCAGTACCATAGCCACTGTATTAATCTATTAACTGAGCACATATATTACAAGTCAATCACAGAATGATCAATCTATTTACCATTTATCTCCGGGGATATTGTCTATTAACAATGCAGAACATGCTACACCCCCCGGTAATGCGCTTTAGCCAGTTGAATAATAGGTTCTCTGATCATTTAGCTCTACAGCAACTCAAGAATGATCAATGCATAAGTCTACCGACGCTTGGGATTGTAACAAATAGTATTACCGAACTTGGTATCGCCTTCCACGCAGTACTATGGCCATCGTATTTATGAATCTGCTGACCATTTATATCCTGAAGCAATTCCAGCATTTTCAGTATGTATATCAATTCCCGCTAGAGATGATAGAATTGACAATTTGGCACAAAGTATTGCCATCAGCGCAGCACCGTCGCCATTGGGTTATTCAATTCAGTTGTCACTTATGTCCACGGTATTTCGAATTATCTATGTATGGATCAATCATCTCTACAGATATTCTGAACTAAAAATTCATATTATGGCCACCTACACAGTTTCATATCCATTTCATTAATCCATTCACTGACACAGTCATTTCCAAAGCATTTCTTCATTGACCTATGCATATATCAATTTTCGCTTGAAATATCAGAAATATGTAATGCAGTACTTAGTGTAGCCATGTACGCAGTATTGTAGCAATCGGACAAATTTTTTCAGATATCATGTAATTTCCACAGCCATTCAACAGTTATCAATGTATGGATCAATTATCCCTGGAGGCATTAACAGTGAACAGTACACTAAAGACTATAGCCATCTACACTGTACAATATCCATTGGATTAATCCATTGACTGATCATGTAGGCTCCGTGGAAGTCCTAGCATCGTCAACGGGTAGATCAATTATTGCTGGAGATATCAGCAATTAACGATAGAGTACCGAGCACAACAATCGGCGTTGCACGGTAGCAACCCGATTGATCTATTCACTGACCTGTAATTCTATGGCAGTTCTTGAATGACCGACAGATAGGTCAATTGTCGCTGGAGATGTTGGCAGGTGACGCAGCAGTACCGAGTTTAGGCATCCACGCAGTACTATAATAATTGCATTAATCTATTGACTCGTCATGTAAGTTCTATAGGTATTATAGGTAGTCTAATTTGTGGTTCTTTCATTACTAGAGAAAATGACAATCATGAATGCGGAACTGAGTATAGCCATCTTAGGAGTACTATAGCCATTGCATGAGTCTATTCACGGCTCAGATTACTGCCATGGCAATCCCATGATGATAAATGTTTGGAGCAATTATGTCAAGAGAAGGTAACTATCAACAATACACTACGGACTTTAGCCATCTACACATTACTATATCCATTGCATTAATCTATTCACTGGTCATGTAGTTTCCATAGGATATCTCGATAGGGCAAGGGACAGATGAATTGTCGCTTCGAAAATTAACAATTAGCTACAAAGTACTGGGTACAGCCATCAACACATTAGCCATTTGGTCAATCAACTTAGTGATCATCCTGATTCTATATAGCAACATTAAGACGATCAATGTATACATATACTATCGCTTGCGGTGCTAACAGTTCAAAATACACTTATCAGCATAGCCTGTATTATATTTCTCTAGCCATCGGCATAAAATGGCATGGAGTATTCGCTGATAATGCAAATTGCGTAGCAATTAGAAAATGAAATAGAGACAGATCAAATATCACTAAAGACATTAACAATTGACCGTGCATTTCTGATTATAGTCACAATTACAGCATCGTAGCCATTGAATAAGACATTTCGATGACCATACAATTTCTAAGGCAATTTTATAGTGATGTATGAACAGATATATTATCCCGAGCGATTTTACCACTTACGAATTCAGTGCTGTGTATATCCACGAACGTGGTGCTACACATATTCGTAAAAGCTACTAACTGATCATAAAAATTCAGTGGTAATTCCAGGATGATCAATGTGTGGATCAATTATCGCCAGAGACATTGGCGATTCACAATGCAGCGCTGGGTATAGCCACCTGCCCCGCATTATAGCCATTGTATTATACATTCATTGATCATGTAAATCCTATTGCAACACTAGGAAGGTCAATGAACAGATCTATTATCTCTAGAGATATTAACGATTGACTATACCGAGCCGAGTACTGCCACCTATACATTACTAGAGCCATTGAATCAATCTATAAACTGTTCACTCTATTCCTGTAGCAATTCTGGAATGATCAATGGATATATGCATTATAGCGAAAGAAACTAACAATTTAAGAGAGAGTACTGTGTAGAGCCATCCACATAGTACCGTAACCATTGGTATATAGTATCAGCCGAAAATTCTATATCAATCCATGAATGTCGATGGATAGGTCAATTACCATTAGAGATAATAAAATCTGACAATGGGGGATTGAATATATACTTCTACACAGATCTACAGCACTTGTGTTTATCTACAAATTGAACAACCACTTCTTGCAGCAATTCTAGAATGATCAATAGAAATATCAATTGTCGCCATGGATATTAAGAAGTGACATTACAGTAACCAGTACAGACATCTACAGAGCCCCCTGTACATTTATGCATTAAAATATCAACTGCGTCAGCATATTCACTGATAATGTATGTTCCATAACAATTCCAAAATGAGCATTGTATAGATAAGATATTGCAAGGGATATTAAGATCTAACTATAATGTAATGGGTATAGGCATATAGGCAACTCTGTAAAAATTGATCTAATCTGTAGACGGAACACTCATATTCTATAGGAATTCCGTATTGATCAATGGATGCATCAATTATTGGCAGTGACACTAACAATTGACAATAATTTACTGAGTATAGCAGTCAACGCAGTGCCACAGCCATTGGTGCAATGCTTACACTGACCACCTTATACATAAAGCAATTCTAGAATTATCAACGGATAGATTAGTTGTGGCTGAAGGCACTGATAAATGGCAACACATTACTGAGTGTAGCCATCAACACAGTAATATAGCAAGCTTATTAATCCATCCTCCGATGATTTAGGCAGCATAGCAATTCCCTAATTATCAATCCATACGTCAATTACCGCTTCATATACACAATTGGTAACGCAGCACTGAGTATAGTCGTCTTTCACGTGCTATATCCATTGTATAATTCTATTCACAAATCATCTAACTTCTGCAGTGATTCTAGAGCAGTCAATGGATAGATCAATTATCGCCAGAGACATTTTGTATCTACAGCTGGACACTGAGTATAGCAGTCATGGAAGAAATGTAGTAATTGCTGTAATCTGTTCACTGATGATTTATATTGCGATACAGTTCCAGAATGACAAAGGACATATCAATTATCGCTCACCATATCAAAAATTCACAATACTCTAGTAAGGGTGGACATCTATACCCCTCTATGGCCACAGGGCTTACCTATCCACTGATCAGCTTCACTAAATACCAATAAGGAGTGATACATAAATGGAAGAATTAGGGCTTGAGATAATAATACTTGAACGCAGTACTCCGTTCAGGCATCAACTCAGTACTACAGAAGTTGAATAAACCCATTCACAGATGGTATAAATTTTATTGCATTTCAGGATGACGAATGGACAGACCAATAATCGCTTCAGGTATCGACAACTGATAATGCAGTACTTGGTGTAGTTGTCTACACAGTTCTCTATCCATTGCATGAATCTAGTCATTGACTATATAAGTTCCAAAGCATTTCCGGAATAACGAATGGCTGGATAAAGTATCCCTATATACACTGATAAAATACGATGGACTACAGTGTGTAGCCGTCCTCACAATGACATTGTCAATCGGTAAAAGAATTGGCTGATGATTTAAGTTCCGTAGCAGTGCTAGGATGACAAGAGCCAGTTCCACTAACGCACGCATGATATCAAACGACCACAAAGTACTGCGTACAGCCATTGTAGCATTCCTGTAGCCGCTCTATTAGCTTGCTCACTGAAGATCTAAATTCTATGGTAATCCTAGAATGTCAAGGGGCAGATCCATTATCGCCCGAAACGCTAACAATTGACGAAACAGTACTGAGCACAGAAATTTACACAAGCCACAGCCACTTGGAATAATGCATTCACTGCTGACCTACGTTCTTCTGGAGTAATTCAGTGATCAGTGAATACAACAAGTGTCGCTGGAGAAAATAACAGATGGCAACACATTTCCGAGTGTATCCATCAGCAGGACACTGCTGCCGCTGTATTAACCACTCCACTGAAGACTTATATGCCCAAGCAAATCTTTAATAACCAATGTACATATCAATTGTGGCGCGGCAAACTTACAAGTGACATTCCGATACTCAGCGCATCCACCGACAGTGTACTGTCTGTGTTGGAAATGTCTGCTCAATAATGATTTAAATTCTGTAGCAACTCTATAATGACAGGTGGCAGATACATTACTTCACCAAATATAAACAACTGAAATCACAGAGCATAGCGCAGCCAACGTCACAGGGCTGTAGCCGTTGGATTAATTTGTTCACAGAACAGTTCAATTGCACTGCGACTCTAGAAAAATCAGTGAATTCATTACTTAACGCAGGAGGCGTATACTGTTGACAGTACAGTACGTAGGGCACCCACAAGGATTGCGCTGAAGTCGATGGATTAACTTGTGCCCTGATGATATAAGTTCTATTGCAATTCCAAAATAATTAAAGTATAAAGCTCACAGCTGGAGATATTAACAATTGACAATACAGTACTGAGTATAGCCACCTATACCGTCGCTCAGCCATTGCATTAACCAGTTCGCTGATCATCAAATTCTTTTGCAATTTTCGAATGTTCCATTAATAAAGCAATTGACGCTAGCGGGGTGAACAAAAATATGGACTAATTTGTGTAGCCATGAAAAGATTACTCTAGCTGTTGGATTAGCGAGTTCACAAGATGACCTGTATTAAACGGTACTTCCAGAATAATCTGTGGATAATGCAGCTATGTCCAGCGACTTTTACAGTTGACCACTCTATAGTGCCTAAAGGCAGATTATTTATGGCACGGGATATTAGCACTTATCAACACAATAGTGAGGGCAACCATCATCACTGTACTGTAACCGCTCGACTAATTTGTCTACCGATGATAAATACTCCTCAGCAATTCTAGCATAAACTATGTATAATTTAATTATGGCTAGAGATATTTACAATGGACAGTGTGGTACACAGTACGTTCACAAGCACGGCACAGTTGCCGTTGGTTTAACCTGTCCACTTATGATATATATTCTATAGCAATTCTGGAGTGACAAGAGGCAGGACCATTATCGCTAGAGTCAAAGAAAATTGACAAAGAAGTACTGAATATAGCCATCATTACACGCATGTCGCCTTTGGATTAGTTTGTTGACTGATTATTTAAATACCACAGATGACTTTTATTTTATGACAATTCCTGGTTGATCATGGTATATATCTGTTCCCTCAGGAGACGTTAACATCTGATAGTACAGTACTGACTACAGCTATCGATGCAGTACCAAAGCCATTGCATCAACTATTCCTATCTGATCTAACTTACATTGCTATGATAGAATGATCACTGGAAGGATTTATTGTCGCTAAGGATATTGACAATTGAAGATACAGCATTGATACTTGAAGTCTAAACCGTACCACGTCCATGGGTTTAATCATTTCGCAGATAATCTAAGTTCTACAAAAATTCTAGAACGGTTAGTTTGCGGATTGATTACTCCTAGAGATATTGACTGATGTCAATACAGCACAAAGTGCAGTCATCAACACAGTACTCTAGTAGATGTATGAATATATTCAATGAAGACTTATATTCTGTTACATTTTTAGAATGGCGATCGGTATATCTATTGTCGCTCGAGACAATTAGCTCCGTGAATAAAGTACAGAGTACAGCAATTAACACTCTAATGCAACCATAATATTGATCTGTTTATCGAAGATCTACATTCCATAGCGATGCCGCAGTGTGAAGGGTAGGATCAATTATCGATCGAGGAATTGACAATTGACAAAAGTGTGCTGAGTACAGCCATCATCGCACTACTTTGGCCATTGGAATTATTTGCTGACTGACGATTTATATTACGCAAGAGCTCCAGAAAAATCAATGCATGCATCAGTTATGTCTAGAGACATATGCAATTGAGAGTACGGTAATTCGTATATCAACCAACAGAGCTGCCTTGCTGTTAGATAAGTGTGTTCATGGATGTTATTAATTCTACAGCAGCTTTAGAACGATCAAAGTATGATTGTGTTATAGGTAGATATATTAACAATTGGCAATCCACTTCTGAGTATAGCAACAATCAATGTCCGTCAGCCATTGTATTAATTTATTCCCTGATCATCTGTATTACATTGCCAATCTCCAACGACCCATGGATGAATCAATTATCGCTTTAGATATAGACAACTGAACATGCAGCATTGAATGTGGCCGTCTACACTGTACGATTTCCATTAGATTAACGTTTTCACTGATCATCTAAGTTCTACAGCAATTCTAGAGAAAGCAATGTGTAGATCAAATTTAGCTGCAAATATTGACAATTGGTAATAGAGTACAGATCGTTGCCTTCAACATAGTGCTATAGCCATTGGACTAATCTGATCACTAAAGTATTAGCTTCTACAGCAGTTCTGGAATGATCAAAGGTTCAATAAGATATTCCTAGTGTACGATCGTTTGAAAATGCAGCACATAGTTTGGAAATTAAGACAGTGCTACAACGATTCTATTAACCTAGCCTCTTATCATGTATTTTATATAGCAACTCTACAGTTATCAATGCATACATCAACTTTCGATAGAGATATTGACATCTGAACGTACAGTAGAGAGCATACGCATCTACTGATTATTATTATCACCTGATTGGACAATTCAATGATCACCCAACTTCTACGTCATTCTACAATTATTCTACAATTACTGGAGAAATAAGAGGAACAGAGAACAGATTAATGCAATGGATATTAGTGTTGTGTAAATATATACCCTCAGTACCCTATTGCCATTTGTCAATACAGCTACAGATTTATGATGCATCCGTTGATCATTCTAGAACTTCTATAGAGCTCAAATCATCAGTGAACATAGTAATCCAACCTCAACTGTGCTCTGTTGGTGGATGAACAGCTGACAATTGTAAACATCTCCAGTAATATCTGACCATTACATTTTTTATTCTAGGATTGCTGCGGAAATTAAATCTTCAGTGTAGAGATTAGTCACGCGTCTACAGCATTGTCATGATTGCTGTGCAGTGTAATGTATTGTCAATTGTTAAAATCTCGCGCGATAACCGATATGGCTTTTGTAATTCGAGAATTGCTATCGAATTTACATCATCAGTGGGCAGATAAGCAATCGGCTGCAGTGATCTCATGGTGGATGTTCTAAGTATCGTAATGCCAATTGCAAATATATCTAGCAACAACAGTTCCAAACATTGATTATTCTGGAGTTGCTGTGGGACCTAAGTAACCAGTGAACGAGTTAATCCAACGGCACCTATAACGTGATGCTGGCTGTATGCAGTGTCGTGTATCCAGTTCTAAATATTTCGAGCGATAATGGATCTGCCTTTTGCCGTTCTGAAATTTCTATAGAATTAAAGAAAATATTGAAGGGATTAGTCATTCGGCTAGAGTGCACTCTTTGTTCATGCACCATGTACAGCTCTGCCGATGGTAAACACCTCTAATTGTAACAGTATTGCACATTGATTACTATAACACTGCTGTGTAACTCATATCATCAGCGAACAAATTAATCCAACAGCTACAGTGCCCTGTAGATGGATGAACTAATTACGTTCTCACAACTGTAAATAACTCTATGCAGTACCTTACCTTAAATTGGTTATTTTAAAATTGCTTCGGAATTTATATCATAACTAAACGATCAAATACCACCGCTACAGCACTGCGACGAAGGCTGTACTTAATACTGTGTTATCAATTGTTAAAATCTCGGGCGATAATTGGTGTGACCCTTGCCATTGTGGATTTGCAATACATTCTATATCATCATTCGACAGATTAAGTCAACGGTTACAGTGGGTCCGGTGGCGGATGTACCTAGTAACGCACTGTCGATTGTAAATGTCCCCAGTCATAAATGCTCTATACATGGAATATACTGGAATTGCTGTTGAAATTAGTTCTTCAGTGAGAAAATGATCCAGAAGCTACAGCACTGTGAAGGTGGCTGTACTCATTACTGCCAGGTCAATTTCTAATAACACGAGGGACAATGGATATTCGTTTTGTCATTTTAGAAATGCTATAGAGTTTATATCGTAATTGAACATATTAATCCAACGGCTACAGTGCCATAGTGGCAAATGCAGTTGGTAACGTATTTTCAATTGGAAATATCTCTAGCCGTAGCCTAACGCAGGTAGGTAATTCCAGAATTTCCTTTGAACCTACACCACCAGTGAACAGAGGAATTAAACGGCTACATTACAGTGATGGTGGCTGTTCCCAGTACCGTGTTTTCAATTCTCAATATCGCGGTGGATAATGGATCTACATCCTGCCATTCAGGAATTATTATCGAAACAGGATCATTATTGTATAGATTAATCCTACCGGTACCGTTCTGTCAATTTGTATCATCTCAAGTCGTAACTGTTCTATACATTCATCATTCCGGATATGCTTGGAATTTATATACTCATTGAACAATGTAGACCAACGACTACAGTACTGTGATGATGGCTGCCCTCAGTAACGTGCTGTAAATTCTTAATGTCTCGAGGGATACGGGAACAGCATTTTGTCATTCTAGAATTCTTATAGAATTTAAATCATCACTGAACAGCTTAATCCTACGGCTACAGTGCTCTGTTTGCGGATGTAATAAGCAACCTACCCTCTATTGGAAATACCTCAAGCCATAGCCGTACCACATGTTGATTATTCTGGAATTGCTTTGGAATTTAAATTATCACCCGAGAATGTTATTCAACAGCTACATCACTGTGACGATGGTTGTGCTCAGTACTGTGTTCTTTGCTATAATCTTTAAGGATAGTGGATCTATCGCTTGTCACCCTGGAATTGCTATGAAGCCGAAGTCATCTCGCAACAGACATTTACAGCGACTGCAGTGCTCTGCCTTTGAATGTACCAAGTAACGAGATGTCAACTGGAAATGTCTCCAGCCATAACCGTACTATAAAATGATTATTTCGATATTGCGTTAGAATTTAAATCATTATTGACCAAAACAGTACAACGGTTACTTTACTGTGATGATTACTGTACTCGGCACTTTGATGTCAATTGGTAATATCTCGAGGGTTACTGTACATCCGTTTATCGGTATAACGATGATGTGGAATGCACATCATCAGTGAACAGAATCAGCCAACGGCAAGAGCGACCTGTTGGAGGGTTTACTGTATGCCGTTCATCCAATTGTAAATGTCACTTGCCACAACCGTACCATACATAGTTTATTTCAGAATTGCGTTGGAACTTACATCATTAGTAAAGAGACCATTTCAACAACTACATTACAGGGCTGATGGCTATGCTCGGTACAGTGTCGTCAGTTGTCAACATCTCGACTTACAGTGGATCAGTATTTTGTCATTCTAGAGATATTATAGAACGTAAATCATCACTCAGCAGCTTAATACAACGGCTACTCTGCTATACTGGTGGATGTAATACGTACCATACTGTCAATTGCAAATATCCTGAGACATAACCGCATCATCCATAGGTAATTCAAGAATTTCTTTTGAATTTCCATCGTTATTGTACAAAGTAGGGGAACGACTTCATTACTGAGGTGATGGCCGTAGTCAGAACTGTGGTGTCAATTGTTAATATCTCCGAGGATAGTGGACCTGTAGTTTGTCCTTCTGGAAAAGTCTTCGAGTTATATCATTATTGAACAGCCGACTCCAAGTGCTACATCATTATATTGCTGGAAGTAGAAGGCACCGTACTGGCAATTGGAAGGATGTCAAGACCTATCCATACCATACATGGCTAAAACATGAATTGCTATGAAACTTATATTATCAGGGAACAGAGTTATGCGACGTCCTCAATAATGTGATGGTGGATGTATTAGCAGTGTCATGTCATTTGTTAATTTCTCGAGTGTCTGCATCCGTATATTGTCGTTCTAGAAATGACATCGAATTGAAATCATCATTGAGCAAATTAATTCAACGGTTACAGTGCTCCATTGGTGTAATTATTAAGCACAGTACCGTCAATAGAGAATGCTTAAAGCAATAACCGTAATATAAATTGATTATTCCAGAATTGCTTTGGAATTTACATAATTATAGAACGAGGCAGGGCAACGACCATATTATTGTGATAGTGGCTGTATTCAGTTCTGAGTTGTCAATTGCTAATTTCTCGAAGGATATGGAACATCATTTTCCATTCTGCAATTTCTGTTGTATGTACATATTCATTGATAAACTTAAACGAACCGCAACAGTGTTCTCTTGGTACATGCACAAAGTGTGGTACTATATATTGTAAATATCACTAGGTATAGCCGCACTGTACATGGGTCATTCAAGAATTGATTTATAATTTGCGTCATCAGTGAGCAACATATTCCATCGTCTACGTCACTGTAATGACGGAGGTACACAGTACCGTTCTGTCAATTATAAATAACTTGGGGAATAGTGGAACTGTGTTTTGACATTCTAGAAGTGTTATAGAATTTATATCGTCATTGAACAGAATGATCCAACTGCAACGTCACTTTATTGGTGAACGTAATAGGTACCTATCTGCCAACGGGAAATGTCTCCAGCCGTAACCGGAATGTACAATGATTATACCAGAATTGCTTTGGAATTTTCATCAGGAAACGAAGTAGTGCATCGTCTGTGTTACTGTGATGATGGCTGTACTCTGTACAGTGATGTCAATTGTTCCTATCTCGAGGATCAGTGGATCTGTATTTTGTTATCCTAGAAATGATGCAGAATATAAATCTTCGTTGAATATGTTAATCATGCTGCTCCAGTGCTATATTGGTGGAAGTAGTATGGACCGAAGTGTCAGTAGGTAATATCTCAAGCCGAATCATAACGTGTAATGATTACTCCAGAAATGCGCTGGTACTCTCGCCATCAGCGAAAAAACCTATTGAACGGCTGCATTGCTGTGATGATGTCTTTACTATGTACTTTTAATCTGTTAATATCCCGAGAGATGGTGGATCTGCCTTTCCCATGTTGGAATTGCAGTGGAAAATACGTCATCAGTGAACGGATTAGTGAACCGGCATCAGTGATCTGGGGAAGATGTACTAAATGTCGTCTTGTAAGCATTAGATGACCCTAACCATATCCGCATTACACATATGATATTCTAGAACCACCTTCAGACGTACATTTTCAGTGAACAAGGTAGACCAGCTGCTACAATACTGTGATGGGGGGTGTACTCAGCAGTGTGTTGTCTATTGCTAATTTCTGTGGGGATAATGAACCGTCTTTTTTCATTCTGCAGTTGCTGTAGAGTATAAAACTTCAGTGAACAGATTAATCGAACGGCGACAGTGCTATATGGGTGGACGTAGTAAATTCCATACTGCCAATTGGAAATATCTCATGCCACAAACGTACTGTGGATTGGTTATTCTAGAATTGCATTGTAATTTACTCTATCAGTGAACGAAGTTTTGCAACGCCAACAAAACTGTGATGGTGGCTGAAGCCAGTAATGTGTTGTCAATTGTTAACATTTCGTGGGTTAATGTATATGCATTTTGACGCCCTAGAATTGCTACTGGTTGTAAATCATCAGTGAACAGATTAGTCCAATGGCAGGGGTGCTCTATCTGTGCCAGTACTAAGCACCGCGTTGTTAATTGTGATTACCCATAATCATAACCGTACTGTACAATGAGGATTCATCGAATGCTGTGGAATGTGTATCATTGATGAACAAAGTAGACCAACGGGCACGTTATGTAAGGGTGGCAGTACTCGGTACTGTTTTGTCATTTGCTAATGTCTCGAGTGTTAGTGGATGTGGCAGTTGTCATTCTAGGAATACTATAATGTGTGAATCGTCACGGATCATATTAATGAAGCGGCCACAGTGCTCTGCTGTTGGATGTTCTAAGCAGCGTACTGCCGGCTGTAAATATATGTAGCCAACACCGTACTACGCATTGACTATTCTAGAACGGCTTTGGTACCTGCAACATCAGTGGGAAATGTAATTCATCGGGTACAATACCGTGATTATGGCTGTGCTCCGTACTGTGTCGTCAATTGTTAAGGTATAGTACGGTTATGGCTAGAGACATTTACAACTGACGTTACAGAACACAGTGCATTCACAGGCTGAGCACTGTAGGCTATGGATTGAATTGTCCAATGGCGATATATATTCTATGGCATTTCTATAATGACAAAAGGCAGATCCATTATTCCCACACAAATTAACTAGTGAGAACGCAGTACTGTGTACAGCCACCTTTCATGTATTGTAGTCGCTGGATTACCTTGTTCACTGACAACATGCATTCCAATGAAGTTGTAGACCAATCAATATGTATGACGGTTACGGCAAGAAATATTCACAATTGACGGTACGGTACATAGTACATATATGTACGGAGCTCTGTAACCGTTGGGTTTTCCTGATGATTGACAACATATATCCTGGCGCAATTCTGGAATGACAAAAAAATATCCATCACCCCACGAGGTATCAACAATTGACAACGCAGTACTGAGGACAGCCGTCACCATAGCAATGTACTCGTTGGACTACTTTGTTGATTGATGACATAAATCCATCGGAGATTCTAGAATAATCAATGTATAGTTTGGTTATGGCCCTAAATACTTACAACTGGCACTACGTTAATTGGTACGACCACCAGCGAAGGAATGTAGCCCTTAGATTAATCTGTCCAGTGATTATTTGGTCTTTGCAGCAATTCCAGAATTACAATAAACTGATCCATCATCCGTCGACATAATAGCAGTTTACAACGCATTACTTGTATAGGCGTTATGACATTACTGCAGCCGCAGAATGTCCTTGTTCACTGATGTAAATTCCAACGTAATTGCAGAACGTCCTGTGTATTGTACGGTTATGTCCAGATACGTTCACAACTGACAGTCCGCCGCTCAGTACATTCACCAAAAGGGCACTGTGGCCGATGGACTAATCTGTTGAATGATGACTCAGATTCTGTAGCGACTCTAGAATGAGAAGAGACATATCCATTCACCCACGAGACGTTAATAGTAGACAACGTAGTACAGAGTGAGGCCATCGTGACAGTACTGTACCCTTTGATGGAATTTGCCTCTTGATGACATAAATTCACAAGCAATTCTAAAATAATCATTGCATATTACGCTCATCTCTAGAGATGGCTACCATTGAGAGTACGGCAATCAGTGCGGCGTTCAAGAGAGCACTATTGACTTCGGATTAGTCTGTTCACTTATGACGTATAACCTACGGCACTTCCAGAATGAAAAGTTCAGTTCCATTAACCTGTAGTTGTTAACAAACGACAACACAGAATTGAATTCATGCATCACCGCAGCATGTAGCCTTTGCATTGCTTTGATAGCATGTTATCCATTTTCCGAGGCAATTCCAGAGTGATCAATGTATACTGCGGCTGCGACTCGAGGTATTTTCGAATTGACAGTACGGTACTTCGCACATATATCAACCGAGCTCTGTACCCGTAGCATTAATCCGTTCAGTGTTGATTAAGAAGCTCTAACAATTATGGAATGACAAAATACAGATCAATTGTCCCTAGTAGCACAAGCAATTGACAACACAGTACTGTGTGCAACCGTCGCCACGTTAATGTGGACGCTGTAATTCTTTGTTCTCTGATGAGGCAAATTCCAATGTAACTCCAGAACAACCTATGTATGGTACGGTTATGTCCAGTGACATTTGCAATTGTCAGTACGGTGCTTAGTGCACCTTCCAACATAGCACTCTTGTCCTTGTATCACCGACGAGTTAAATTCGGCAGCAATTCCAGAATAGCCAATGAAGGAACCGCTATGTCCAGGACATTTGCATTTGACTTTGCGGTGTTTGGTACATCCAACAACAGTCCACCTTTGACGCCGGAATAATCTGTTCAATCATGGCCTAGATTCTCTTACAACTGAAAGTGACATAGGGCAGACCGATTACCGCTCAAGGTATTAACAATTGACACACCAGTACTGAGTTCTGACATCGTCACATTGTATGGAATGGTTAAGACCGAAGATATTTACATTTGACAGTACGTTGTTTGGTACATCAACCACCAGAGCACTGTAGCCGCAGGGTTTATCAGTACCCTTATGACATACACTCTACGGCAGTTAGACAGTGATCAACGGATGTATCAAATATCTGTAGTGCTATTATCAAATGACAATAAGGTGACGACTGTAGCAATGTACATAATACCATAGCCATTGCACTAATATGTACGCTGAACATATGAGTTAATCAGTAATTGTTGAATGATCAATGGGTAGTGTAAATTCCGCTGGAGGCAGTAACATACGTCAGTACACTACTGTGTATGGCATCAACACAGCACTGTAGAAGAAGGTAAATCAATTCGCCGGTCACGTAAGTGCATCAGCAACTGTAGAGCGGTCAATGGATAAAGCAATTGTCGCTGTAGACGTTGATAAATGTCAATACATTACTATGGATCGCCATAGGCAGTGCACTGTAGTTGCTTGGTTAACATTTTCACTGGCGGATGAAGATATATAGCAACTATAGAATGACGAAGGGCATATCCATTGTAGCAAGAGACATTAGCAATTTTCAAAAGACTACTGATTAGGGCCGTCATCAAAGCACTGTTGCCATTGGATTGATTTGTTCACTCACGATCCATATTCCACAGCTATACTAGGATGATCAATGAGTAGTGCAGCTATGGTTGTATATATTGACTGTTGGCAGTACGGTATATAGTACATCCAGGGACAGGGCACTTTATCCGGTGGATTATTCTGTTAACTGATGACTTAAACACTATAGCAACTCTAGAATGGTCAACGGATATAGTAATTGTCGCAGGAGATAATGGCAATGTCAATACAGTACTGATTACAGCCATTTACATAATCCAACAGCCTTTGTACACCAATGCAGTGCAGTGATAAGCCATCTGCAGAGCTCTACAGCTGTCGCATCAACCTGCTCTCCATTCATCTGAGTTATATTGTGATTCTAGATGAATAAATGTATGGATAGGTTATAGCTACCAATATTTAAAATTCCCAATCCAGTGGTGGGTACAGCCACCATCACTGTGCTATAGCCACTGTATTAATTTACACAATGATAACGTGAATACTTTAGCAATTCTGGAATTGCCAATCCATATATTAATTATAGCTAGCGACACATGGACTTGACAATACGTTACCTGTATCAGATATCAACACATGTCTATATCCGTAGGACTACTCTATACATTGACGATTTAAATTTTACAGCAATTCTTCAGTGATAAATGGACAGATAAATTATCACTTGAGATATAGACATTTCACAATGCAGTACCGAGTGTATCAGTCTACACAATGCTATATCCGTTGGACCTTTCAATTCGCTGATCATATGAGTCCGTCAGCAATTCTTGTGTGACAAAGTGATAAGTCAATTACAGCAGGGGATATTAACAGGTGACAATATAGTTCTGATTATAGCAATCAACGCTGTGGTATAGCAATTTGATTAATCTATTTCGCGTCATCAAGTCCGTAAAGCAATCATAGAAAGATAAATGTACATCTAGAGCTGCTTGCAAATGGTAATGCATTACAGAGAATAGCAATCTACACAGTACTACAGCAAGTGGATTAGGTAATTCCGTGATATACCATGTTATTCATAAAAACTATAATGTTCAATGTATAGAGCAACCTTCGCTAGGGTCGTTGACAAGTGTGTATACACTACTGGCTATAGTCATCTGTACAGAACTATATCCGACGGATTGATCTATACAATGATGAATTAGATTCCATTGCTGCTATACAATAATCAGTGTATAGGTCAGTTGTGCCTAGAGTACGTTACAGTTGACTGCGCGGTACTATGTACAGACACCAATACAGCACTATAGCAATTGGATTAATCTACTACTGACGACTTTAATTCTGTAGAGATTCTCAGAACGATCATAAGATATATCAATTGTATCTGGAGATTTAAGCAATTGACAATACAATATTGACTATAGCCATCAACATACTTCTACAGTCATTGTATTAACCTATTCGCTGCTCACCTACGTTCTTCAGCAATTCCGGATGATTAACGCTATTGACTGAATACTACAAAATTCATGCCCTTTCAGCGCACTTTAAAAACAGCCTCAGCGATTTTTTAGAAAATTATCGACTTTTTTGCTACGTAGAGTTACTACTGCTGCAGAACTCCGCGAAACAGCACAGAAAAGCGTTACTCACTGAATAACACACGTTTCATGCACTTCAGCGAAGTTTGATTAAAGTTTTAGCGCACTCTTGGAATGACTGTGCCTTTGCGGTGAAGTTCTTTTTACTGCATCAGAACTGCAGAAGGTAACACTATTTTAAGTATGTCACAACCGTCCAGCAATTGCAATGTTGCTTAATCGCTGTTCCAGCGAATACTCAGAAAATTTGCGACTCTTCGGAAATTGCGAATTAGCGAAATTCCTTATTTTAGAAGTATCACAAATTTCATGCAATTGCAGCGCAATTTGATTAGAGATTCTGCGCATGGTAGGAAAACTGTTTATTTTTTGCGGCAATGGTTTGCTACTGATTCAGATCAGCATCATATAGCCTTATTTCAGTAACATCACACACTTCATGCCACTTGAGCGCAGTTTGATTGCATCTGTTTCGTCTGTCAGCCTTCACTGATAGGTATTGCGCGCCGCATTAACTGTACCTTACTCATTAGAAATAAGAATATATAGCCCATGTGCGATCCAATAAAGGACATATTCTCTCTAAATACAAGAACCTACAGCACAAGTGCGATCCAATAAGGGACGTATTATAACCATATTGCGACAAGGACGCGAGACCCGTACATCTGCTTTTCCGGCGCCAAAGCCACTCGCGATGTTCAACGTCACGTGTCCCGTTTCAGAATGCACAGCTTCCGACCGGACCAAAACGTATGGCGGAGACGTAGTGGCGAGGGAAGTATCTTGGTCCCGCTCGCTCCGTTCACGTTATTCTCGTCTCACGATCTTCGCCCTTCGCTTCCCAATGACGGACCTCTCGGCACGCTGTTGCCTTGAGTGTCACGTTTATGGTTTATAGCCATTTGCGCTTCGAAGAACTTTAGCGGGGATCACGTATCAATTCGAAACTTTTCTTGTATGTAGTTATGTGTTACGGATGATGCCATTTAATGTGAAATGAAAATATGAAATCACGAATACTTCATTTCCTTATTTCGCGTGAAGCTACTTCTATTCCTGTTACTGACGACTTATCATATGTTCGTCACGTAAGCTATGCAGGCATTTTAACATTGCGGGTAACATGACGTCACCTTTCTCGAACTCAGTATGGATCCTTCTTGGATTTCAATTTGTGGACTTTAATCTCATGGTTGACATTGTTTTTATATAATTACCCTGATCCTCCTATGTAAACTACTCGCTGACTTCCAATCGCCCGATTTGTTTCGCTTGGCACAGCAATTTATCGGTTGGCACGTCTTGCATACGAATGTTCTCTACCATTGCTAATGTATATATATTGCCACGTTTGGGAATATTCGTTACAAATTCGGGTTCTTTAATTTTATCATATTCCTCACACCTCTCAATTAACTGTACGTTACTTTACATTGTTGCACATATTGCGACTAACTTTCGGAAACAATTATGGTTCATTCCAAGTTTGCACACGTAAAAACGAAACCATACTGGTAAAATCGCAAGTTTCCTTCATGAAATGTATTTCATTACATTGTTGAGGTGCTTATATTAGCACCAAAGGAAACATTTTCCACATTCATTTTTTGTTTTAATTATTGCATTCAAGAGATTTAACGAAAACACTTATTAGTTGTCTAGAATTACTTTCTTAAATAAACTACAACTAGATTTAGCATCACTTACGTTCAATGATACAATTCACGACGTGGGCCGCACTTATTTAATTACAAAGCATTCCAATTAAAGTTTCAGTTACAAATTGTTTAAATCGACTTTCTGGTGGAACCTGCCCGACGATTTTTAAGTAGATAATCCACGCAATTTCATTCTATTCGGAGTACCTGCACACTCGGTATATATATTCAAACGAGGGGAATGCATTTCGAAAGGACATTATGCGCGGCAATCGTATTTTCATCTTGCATAGGCTTACCCTTTTCCATAAATGTTACCATGCCATAATTACTTCCTTTACTACATAATATATACATAATATATACATAATTACTTCCTTAACGTAAATATACTTCCTTTTCCATAAAAGGAAGTACAATAAGATTATGACAATTAAAAGCAACCTGAATAAACTCTCTTTAACCAGGATATGAATTGAACTGAACCAGGTATCTGCTAGCATTCTCACATTCCGCAATAGCCACATTTCGGTGAAATTCGTAGAGCATCGTTCTTTAGGTTAGAAAACCTAGTGTCAGTCGTGATAATTGTAGCGGAATGTGTGTAATTCGAGAATATTTATTCATTCGTTTGAATACTGTCAAAAAATTAACGTACGTTCTTCATGAAGTAAGAATTGAAATTTGAATTATATGGCTATTTTCGAAATTTATCTTTCCGTATATTTCAAATGCTTTTATACTTATATACACACATTAGGGATTATACGAACAGATTTCCATCTAGTTGAAGCTATATTATAGTGTCTTAATACAGATAGTTGCATTATAAGATTTATACATTGTAGAGAGATATAAAAATAGGATAACGTTATGGACCTACCAACTTCTATGCTTCCTTGTGATAATGTATGTATCCTGACGCTTCCAATAGGTCCCTGAAAGTGTAGAACTTCTTAAAATCTTGTAGTTTCTATAAATTTCAACCGAAAATTCGAAGACTTGGTCAACAAACCATAATCCACAATGGAAGGATAGTTATGTTCCAGGTGACAGTACATCACTAAAAGTATTGAATGGAATGCAACTAGGCTGGCTAATTCAGTATATCAAAGCATTGGATGAGAATACGCAAGTCAAATCAATTAAATTAACAGCATATATCAAAGCAACAGGTTTAACTGTATTCCAAGCTATCTAACAATGGATTCTAATAATCTGGGCATCTCACTCTAAATTGCACTCTAGCTCTTTAGGAAAACTACGATACATGTTATTACGTTTAGCTACGCTACATATTTGACAGCCCAAGTTAGTTTCATGTCATAACTAGGAATTCATACCCACGCCACACATTTCAACAACGTTAGAATGAATGAGGTGAATCTCTGGTATGCTTTTTGTCCATAAAATGCTCAACAGCCTTGTAAATTGTTCTGATGTATTGGGAAAGTCTTCAATCAATGATACAACCATTTATTAGGGGCGATACTGTCTTCCTCATGTTCAGAAGCATAAAACTCTCCTTGCATGCGACTCAGTTATTAATAGAATAACTGCTAATGTTCACAACATCTATTCTACCTATATATATTTAGCCTCTCACTACACTCCATAAAACAGCTGTTATATCACACATCACTGTAAGGAATACATATTTTCGTATACTTAGACATATCTCGTCCCTCCGTATACGTGTATATGTCTATTTTTATCCATATTCCCTTGCCTTGCTTTTACTTTTCTTTGTTACTGTTAACTATGTGAATCACATTAATAATTTTCTTCTAATCTTTCAGATCAGTTGTTCCCGTGCAGATAAAGCAATATATAAATAGACTAGACATTTATAAACGCTACGACATTGAGAAATAATTCATGACGCCTACCAAACCATATAGAACTATATAGTCAAACTATATTCCGGGTTATTTATTCCGAATAATGGAAATACTGTGAAATAGCAGTTTAAACAATAAATTCAGTCCGCCAGTCAACATTAATTAAAATAACGAGTTGCATTGCACCTCAATCCAATTAGCAAAGTTACCGAGGACCTCGAATCCAGAAATAAATCCAAGCCATGTGTATAAGCACACCTTCAAATAACAAGCAGGCCTGTAGGATAGGGCGGAAATGAATGCAAAAGACTTCCAAGGATATCAAGGGAGGGATGGCCGGTGGAATCTTTAACGCAGGGAAGGTAACACCGATGGCTTCCCGAGATCGAATCAGTAGGCAGTCCTGGTATTCCTGCCGTTGAGTTATCTGCTTGGTTTCTTGCTTTTCCGACCCGAAAGGGTGCCAAGGTCATTCGAATCACTTCCGCGAAGACGTGTATCTGCCTTCGCGCGCCCGTTTGCCCAGGGGATGCTGAAATGCTGGCCGCTTCGTGACGATAATATTATACATTGTAGTCCGGACAGACGAATACGCGCGTTACTTACGTCTATTACGCGCCAGTAAGCATTCACGCTAGTAAGGAGTCGCGGAGGAATTAGAATTGGACCGTGGAAAGAGTTTCATCGGTCGAGTGCATATTCAACACTTTGCACACGGTGGTTCAATGATTGCGGAAAAATAGCGATTCGAATATTTCACGCTGAAAATTCGACGAAATTTCTTGAAGCATTGTGTGAGGCATTGGGTACTAATAAACGCGCGAAATTATTTTATTCAGACATTCCAAGCATTGTCATCTGATATTTAACGATAAACCTACAACTGGTTAAATGACCAACTTATGAGTTAATGCTAATTTTCTACAGAATACGATTAAGTCCTTACACACTGATATATTTTATTCTAAGGGGACTTCAAGTAAAAGTTACGGAAATGGTTTTGGATTTGAACTTTGGCAGGTGTAATGTACGAATTAATGCTAATTTTCTACAGAATACGATTAAGTCCTTACACACTGATATATTTACGAGAAACCGAGTATACGGTTGTTACTGAATTTAGCTTCCAACTTGCGTACCCATTTTATTCCAAATCATACTTTGTCAAGTTTTAGGATTTATTGAAATTTGGTGAGCGTTAAAATACGCTCCACGTAATTTCAGCCTCATTCTGGTGTAATAGATATTTACGGGATTTAGTATGAGAAACTCACGACGATGTAGACTCATTATCATAGTGTGAGAGGTTAGCGCCGTACGCTACTAGGTATATAGTTTGCATACCTTCGTGAGTCTTACTTCCGCATCCCGATATTGAATTTGTATTTACTCTGTTTTACTGTAGAAGACAGAGACAGCGACATGCTGAAGATTTGTAAAAATTGGAACACTGGTATTTTTAATTAAATATTGCCTCTTTTGGATTACGTTCAGTTACGGTCTACAAGACAGCTAAAGCCACGTCATGAAAGTTAATGGGTAAATTTTCGTTACCAAGTAATTTCAGTCTCAATGAAGATTATACCATCAACATGTTATTAAATAAAAAATTTATATGGCAGAATATGCACAGGATGCGATTCAATTGACACGCACCAGTCATACTGAATAAAAAATAAAACTCTATCTAGCCTTTAAAGGAATAGTAAACATGCTCGGAACTTAATGGAATAATTTTTTCAGAAAGAAATTACCTTGCTGCCAAAAATCGTACATTAAATTCCATTGGATCGCTACAGTGGCCCAATTTTCCCTAATTTGTAGCCTAGGAACGAATTTCTAAAAGAAACAGGTTCCTTGATGCTTATCCAATCCTTTAACCTATAACCCGTCCCCGCCTGCCACCGCAAAATCGTCCAAGCAAAAATACAGCCAATGGACGCAGGCGTATGGCTTTACCCTTTATATAGTGCCCGCAAATAATATTCTCCCCTCTCTCCTCGCCAAGATATAACTGCTCGTATGCTACGGTAGCGTAGTTCCACGTATGCATTTGGTTGCATGCAATGTAAGGGCATTGAACAGAGAAACAAGTTGCTAGACATACAGTTGTCCCTATGAAAATGCATTCGATGCAAATACGGCGATTACGACGCCGGAAAATATAAATGTCGTCTCGGTAGGACGCATTGCGAACGCTAACGAACGGGTGTTTTCCGATTGTAGACGGCGAACCTGGTACATACGCCGCGATCCGGCGTCTAGCCATAGGTCACGCTGCTCCATAAGGGAGTTGCTCTAATTATTTGGCCCTATTAACGTTTTCGTGCATGAGAGCTGCATGATTACCGGCGAGTCTGTTCCAATCGACGACAAAGCAGCGTTTGCCTTTAAACAAAGCACAATCCGGCGCCACCTTCCAGTAATTTTCAAACGAGGCGTCGTGTCTATTATTAATTCCCCCTACCGAGGAAAAACGCGAGAAAAGTCACGTGATTTGAAGAAATACGTGTGACTGGAATACGTTCGGCCGCTCCAAATGAATACGTTCGAGCTGGGCATGACGGAACCATTAACCAGAGGCTTCTGCGGCAACGCTTGTTCCCTAGAATATACATGACCATCTCGCTTCTTGAATTTGGAAAGCTCGTCGTCCGAATTATTCTGAATTAAGACCTAGTCTCTCTGGGAGCAATGTGATTATAATTATTATTAACTACTGCAATTGGTGCAGCATGATTTTATCGTGTATATAAATAATTGCAACGACCAGTCCTAGTAATTACTTCAGGAATTTTTAATTTGCAGTTATACTCAGACCGTATGATGTATTAATATTATATATATATACCGTCAATGGGTGCATTTTTATGTGGAATTACGATAATATACAGTAAACAAGCTTTTCAAGCCTCTGAATGATCTTTACTGGATTCAAATGCCATACTTGTTTAAAAGCGTGAAAGATTAGCCTGTTTAATATGATAATTAAAATGAAAATTGGGAGGATTCGAAATTTTCATTGTAATACAGTATTAATTACATAACTAATATCAAAAATGAGGAATGCTCTGAATAAATGAACTTTAACTATACCTCTATAGAAAGAGAAGTTTTAACATGTAGTGGAAGATGAAGATGAAAGTGAATTATTTATAACCTACCATACATTTTCCAAACCGTATCTATACCTGCAAGAAGTAAAATTCAGAGGTACTTCCATGTCAAACTT
>NW_016907876.1:361173-370483 GCF_001483705.2 Eufriesea mexicana | reverse complement strand
TTTCGAGCACGAAGCGACTCACGCTAGTGCCGGTCACAAGGTAGCATCTCCACTTTCTACTAGGAAATACTAATCGTTCTATAATTTGTTTTTGTTGGCAATCGCCGATTCGTGGCTTCTTCCTGAAATGGTAATCCACACTACCCTAGATATGATAGACTCGTAATTCGTAATTATTCAACACAAAGGGTGAGGAATACTGTCCTTTTATGGGAAAGAATTGAGGAAGAAGAATAATCGATTTACTTGTAATTGAGAAGTTGATATAGAATGCCAAGAGCAGAAAAGAAACTCATTTCTTCTGGAGGAAATTTTGAATTATACATTTTAATATTGAAGTTACTATGCTATATATGATTAATTTAAAATTCGTCATTATGCAAAGTTTATGACGGCGAATATTGCATGGAATTGGAAATGGGGTTGACATATTATAGGAGAAAATAGAGATTCGAGGGTAATCGACGAATTTAGAACTGACTCCTGGAAATGGAATACTGATTGGAGGAGAAGAAATTCTGAATTAATCTTCTTAATATCAAAATTACAGTTGTAAACTGTTGATCCAAAATACGTAACTTTCATCATTAAGGATAAAGAGCGTTGCTACGAATAATATTCAACTATACCTAACGAAGATATATCCTTTGTGGGAAAGGAATGTAAATATTAGTCCATTTTCATCCCAATCATTAAACAATTTCGCAATTAATTATTATTCATGTTTAGTTCTAACTTTTATATTGAAAATACCTTTCTAATTCGTAATTCAGTTCCATAGCGGATAAAGGTTATTGAATAAAATTGGGCAATATTTGACTATCCCTTGCTAAGGGGTAAGAGTGAAACGTGTGAATTCCATGTCAAGCATTCAAAATAACTGCTTCTGTTCTACACAATAATATACTACCCATCGCTTCCCAAACTTTTGCAAAAATATATTTTGAAAGATACAGAAAATACAATCCCTGACTTGTGATGAGGTAATCTAATTATCTCTAGATTGAAGTTGGAGCG
The DNA here is from genome assembly GCF_001483705.2 of Eufriesea mexicana. NCBI lineage: Eukaryota > Metazoa > Arthropoda > Insecta > Hymenoptera > Apidae > Eufriesea > Eufriesea mexicana. The sequence continues at coordinate 369,466 of NW_016907876.1, read as the reverse complement.
TCTAGACTGCACTAGAGAAACAGCAATTCCTGTAACGATGCATCAATACAAGATGATGTTCCTTAACCGATACACATTTCAAGAGCAAATTTATAAAATAAAGAAATAACAGCTTTAATTTAAATTGAGAAATATTTAGCTGTTCGTTCAGAAGGATTTTTCGCCTTGACATTGCACAAGGAGTTAGTGAAAGGGTAATAGAATCGCATGAATGGATGTAGGTAGGCAATTGCTATAAGTTAGTGCATGTACAAGATATTCGGAGTGTTTGCCGAGTCACGTTACATTGATGGGGTGCGGAGTTCCTTGGAGGAAACTCCACGCCGAGGAACCTGAGGCGAAAGATCAGGATGTGTTTTGCATTATGAATTTCGTGCTGAAGGTACGCCTGCGTGACGTCTATTATTCAACGCATTTCCTATACTAGACAAATAAAATACACTAATAGCACTTATGCTCCTATCGATTTATTTCCACTTACTTATGTCGCAAACATCCCTTATGAGATTCACGATTTATTCCCTTAAATAGCTTATTCATTTATGTGTAACTTAACTGTTTATATTCTATTAAAATCTATTTTCTTATCTTACTTAATATTAAAGACACTACTATCTGTTCATGCAGATCTAACCTATTTATTACTGGTATTCATTAACATCTACGTTTTGTAATTTTATCTATTTAACTTCGGACTAAATTTTATTCGTAGATTATAAATTCAAAATTTTGAATCGTGTATTATTCTGATGTAGAAGGATTGAAACAAAAGCGTGAGAATTGAAATACAATTTAGCACTGGTTTTTAACAATGTTTTCAGCCGGAACACAAATTTCATGTCTTTTGAATGTTATCACATACGTCTGCTCTAAAGAGAGCTGAAGTATTCAGAATACCATGAGTTGCATGCAAAGCGAGGGAGAAGACGGTCCGCGTTACACGCAGAACATTAACAGACGGGAACGTCACCACGTTGAAGAATAGTGTACATTAAAATTATGTATTCCGTAATTTTTTTAATGAAAGAGGTGAAGAATTGCAACTGATATTCTACTCCCGCTGAATGTTCACATTCTTTTTCTACCACACAGAGCGTAACTGTGGAAATATAGTCATCACTGTGAAGGACCACTGCTTTGATCATATTAACTTGAATTTGTAGGGGATAATTAATCTCTGACATGTAAGGTATGGAGATAGTGATTTGGGAAATTATATTTGAATATCTGGGCATTTGGAGACCTTGTAATGAGGTATAGCATCTAGTATCCAAGAAATAAAGAAGAAAAAATGTATAATTTGAATAAATAGATTTTAAAGAATGCTCCTAAATTACTGCTTATATAATCAGTAATATTAGTATGCATGTTATTTCTAAGTTACACCCTATTTTATTTCTTATTTCAATTTTATATATGAAACGATGAAATTTAGGAAGATGGTTGAAACAAAATATTAATTACTTGAAAAAATGGTGTATGCGTGTCCACCGATTTAATTATACCGTCGAGAATTCAATTTCTTATTCTTCCGATTAATGTTGTTCTGACACATCGTGCTTACAATTAATAAAAATTTCGAGGGATGTATGTTTAAAGTAATATGATATAGAGCGCAGACTTGAAGTTTTAATTTGAATGATAAATGTGGGGGCAAGCTTTCCAGTTAAAATATGGATTTAACATAAAGGAGTCCAGTTAGCTACTCCAATAGGTACCAGTGCCAAGGTTAACGACTATAGTATCCCATTGGGTCATATTCAAACAAATGTTTCGAAGCAAAACATTATTAACCGGTGAGTTGGGAGAGAAATCTTCACCTGTTCATTTTGGAGCATGCTTCATATTTCTCTGACTTCAGAATCCCTTCAACAGGATCACAATTAACTATCTCGACAAATATTACGTTAAGCATAATTGCTACTGCAGAAAATATATCAGAATTTCACATTGGAGGTAAATATTATATTCTGTTCTATATTATTCCTATTCCTACAGTTTCTTATTTAATAAGGAACATGTAATGAAATTGTCCGCTGACTATAATTGAAAAATTCACATTCCTTATAGAGAAACCTTATTACCGTCATCTGCTGTTATTAAATGTATTATTAAGTAATTCAATAGAAACTCATTCTATTTGGAAGACCTAGTTTCTTACAATCAATACCAGAGGAACAATGATTCAGGTATTTATTTTATACAACATTTCTATTAACTTCAAAGTAGGTTTATTTTGCCATTACTATAACTACAATCTCTGTTTCACATCTTTACTAATGCTTACCAATATCTCCAAGAATTACATATAATCCACTGTTAAAAATGTACCAACGAACTGATTTATAGATTAAGTACTCAAGAACGAAAATGCACTATAATGAATTACAATAATAAGGAATGCAACATATTTCAGATCAGCTTGGTGTAATGCCACTGTTGCCCTTCTATCAAATATCACGTTCTGTGAAAAGTTACATTACAAATCTGATGAAAGCATTTCATAGTGGATAATGCTCACGGTAAAAGATGTTACTTTCATTATAAGTAAAGAGGGGAGTAGAATACCATGAGCCATTTTTCGCAGGAAAGGCGATTTAAAATTTAATGTATTGCATATTAATTTTACGTCTTTACACTTAATTTAGAAATTCATCATGTGTCTTTGAAATTGTAAATTAAAAGCAATTTCATTCCATCTACCTTGTTTACAATTCCAGTCTTTACAAACCTATATCTTTGGTCATAATTAGTCGATTCTAGTTTTATTTATTTTTATTATTACCTCTAACAGCATAAGACTATAGTGGAGTGCTAGAATATTATGATACTTATTGTATTACGTTAAGATATTAGAGTATTCTCTTTTAACTAGTCAGATGTGTCAAATTCAGGAAATCAAGGAGAGTGGATATTTCTGGGCACTTCCCCCCTCCTGATACATTCATATCCATTGAATCGCGAAAAGCGTTCTGTCTATCAATATGTTCCTGACAGAAGGTACTGAACATACGAAACAGAGAAGTCAAACATGGGATATTTACATTGAAATTATAACACAAATGGTTTCTATGAGAACATAACACGTATGCCAGCTATTCTTAAAAGTCTGATATTTTTTAACATAATAGATCCCTATGAATGATTCACATTACCAAATAATGTTAGAATAAAGAGTAGTCGACATTCGACGTCATCTATACCTGAATACAAAGCTTATAATAAATATATACAGCGCCCTTATATCAACTTTATATCGAAAATTTGTATTATGTGAAATAAAACTAAACTTCAGTACTACCAAACTCTTTAAAATAACGAATTCCTGATTTCCTTCTTTCATAACAGTTTAGAAAATACTGATTCTACAACAAAATTGTTCTCGATATTTATCATTAAGGTAGGAGAAGGATAATCTATTCTGTCTTATCGTTATTGAATTGCTTCATAAAATATGTATACTTTACGTTGATATATGTTGCAGCCCGGAAGCACCAATATTAAATAAGGGACACTCGACGAAATTTCTGCACATCAATTTCAAGTCTCGAATCCACTGCTGAAGTACACTTAACCGAGAGTGTCTAACAAAAATGAAAAAACGCGTGGGACAGTTACATCTATATAAAAGCCCCAACCATTTCCATACCGTTATCAGTAAGATTAACAATGTCCAAATACCAAACGTTATTACTCAATGGTTAACTGCCAGATAACTGTAAAACCGAAACGCAATATAGATTTCGCAGAGCGTAAGTACTCGTCCTCGAATCCACGACCTTTTAAACGTCCGGCATTCGAAAACGAAGAAAGAGGTAAGAAACGCATTTTATTATACATTTTATACCACTTTCTGTTTTTACCTGTCCACGAGGAATCGACCACTACCATTAGATGTCACATCGATGACAACCCACGATTCATATTCTTTTACCATCCTTCACTCAACTCTGAATAAGTTAGAGTTGTACCGTTTCCTCGGTGTAGTGTGTCGCTAGAAGATCGATATCTCGATATGCATCAATGCCTTCAATTTACTGTAAGCGAATCATAAATCTCCGTAGAGGATTCTGTTCTGTTGCGAATCGATTAAATAAAATTTATTTTGTAACGATACTTGTACAGACACTTAGTGCGTGCCGAATTAGACTCAGGAAGATGCAGCGAAAATTTCTTCGCTATACCGGCAATAAGACAACGTTGAACCTCGTCAGTTACAATAATAGCAGCAGCAAATAACCCACTGTACTTCATAAACATTTTCAATTATTCGTTCTATAGCGAATCCAATCAGGTGTCTGCACTGGAAGATATTTTAGAAACAAAAATTTTGTTTAGAAAAGAAGAAGTAAGGATGTTTGCGTGTTTCCTTCAAGAGCTGTCTTATTCTGTGCTTTCATTTTAACTGGATACTGGAGTTAAAAACAAATAGCAAATTGCAGGTCAACGTCGCTGATCTAGAGGTGCAAGCGGTGTGCAACTGCTAGGGGAACTGATCCTGATGGTAAGTTGTAAGGAGTAACCTCAAGTAATGCTGTAACATTAAGAACAATTATAGTACTATTTAAATATTATGTAAAGAAGGGAATAGAGTAGGAAAGTTGTAGAAAGCGAATAAATATCTCATTTGAAGGAAAGGGTAAGGTTTTGTATGAGTAATGGGTCTATGATGGATCTAATAGGATCTATGTAAACAAATGTAAAATACAAGGGTTAGATGTACCCCCACATTCACTCATATTTCTGAAACGACATGCTTCCGACCATTGTATATTTACAATGATATACTGTTTCCGTAACCTACACTAATATTATAGTGCATATTTACCTTAATTATACTTGCATTTGTCAAATTAGGCATTAACTAACTCTAAGATTCGCTTTATTAGGTTCTACCGTATATATGATTTTAATTAAAGAAATCATTTCGCTTCCCTTTGCATAACTCTTCATCCCATAGCACCTGCATATCCTAGTTTCGCATGAATTTCTACAATAATTTGCGATACGTAGAATCAACGACTTCTTATCTACATATTTTCTAAAGGGGTATCAACTGCCTCATTAATGACATAAGCAAATCCATACTTATGAATATCTTGCGCCATGAAAACATTTCTATGATTCAGCATGATGTGGTGGTATCATTGTGAAACGCTATTCGAGGAAGACAATTCTGCTTGAGAAAGGAAAGGACACTACAGCTAGACGTCCTCTCGTCCATCCATATTTCTTCGGATGGAAGTAAACCAAGAAACGAGCTCCAGACTATTTATCCATTTATAGCGACGCCAGTAGGGAGCAGAGATTTCGAGACCCCCTCGACTCGTAATGAATCTATCACAGTCGATAACAGCGTGCGTATTTCAGACACGCACGTGAAAGCCTACGAGCAATTTCGTTCGAAGTCGTTCTGTTCCAACTGGGATACGATAAGTCTTATTAGAATCGCACGTTTGACCGCCAACTATACGCTTCTCCGACGTGTTTCCTGATCTCGTCACAGCATGGACGTACCACCGCACTGCCCGGTTATGTCTGTACAGGAAAAATCGGTCCACTTTCTCGTGAATTATTTCGACGTCATTGGCTAAGTAGATGATTTAGGGGTTAAATTACGCGGATCAATTTCGAAATAAGAACTGGATAAGCGATGTAGCATCATCTGGGTATGTATATAGCAATGTATATTGGAAGAGAATCTCTCAGAGGGATAGATGATAAATTTTTCGGAAAAATTTTTGGGAGAACGTGGGCAGATGAGATTTTTTAATTGAGAACACTGAGGGAGGAGTATTTGGAGTTATGAGCCAAGTCTACGATGAGAGGCTCTGCCAAATCGGAAATCATCGTGGTGTAGGACTGAAGCAAAACACAAATTGGGGGTTGGACCTTTGGCTATGTATAAATATATGTGATACGTATACTTAAATATATTATATATTGACTGTGCAAATAAGATTACAAATATTAATCGAACGAAGTAGGAGGTGGACTACCGACGGAATGGATAATTAATGCGACACCTTGGTGGACGGTTGTAAATAAATTATAAAGGTATAAAGGGTAAACGTGCTATCGGGTCCGAAGCTTCTTGCCATTGAATATTTCACTACCTCCAAATGAGACTATCTATGAAAACTTCAAATTGATAATGAAGGTACTGAGATACCATTATTATAAGCTATCTGTAGGAAAATAGCATTTGCTAGTTAATTATTAAACAGCCAGTTAAATTTGCGGTCAAAGGTTATATGAATAATTAAGCTTACTGGTAATAACAAATTGCTCAGTACATGAATTTGTAATAAAAATGAATAGAACGACAATGCCTTACAAGATTTAATTATAGATTTTTCGTATCAATGGCTAAATGATTCTGATAAGGGAATATGTAGCTCTAGGATGCACTGTTCAGTGAACCTAAACGTCTTAAACCTATGACAACAGTTTGGTAATTCTTTTAGTGTTTACTTTATCAAAGACGAATGCATAATCTACGTTGGTCTAGCATCGTCAGATTTTAAAAAAGTGCGTTTATACAAGAATAAGCAGTAAGGATGGTAGGAGGTTCTTTCTTATCTTCCAAGTCAGACAAGAGTGTCCCGACTTAATCAATGCCTCTAATTAAAGTTATTTTTGCTTCTGAATAATTATAAATAGCTGTCAGAGTTTTGAAATAACTCTCCGGGTATAATTCGTAAGAAAATCCATGGATTTATATAAAGAGTTCTTTATATGATAAGAATTTGCTTCATAATGGAGTATTCTGTAAACTTCTCTGAAGATGAAGCCACACAGACGCATTTTTATGATGATGATCAGTATCGATAGAATGGTAAAATATATATCCTCAAACTGAAAAGCACAAAAATAAAAAGTAATACGTTTATCCTTTCATAAATATGTGTACAGGAGATTTCCCTAATCTAGATAACCCGTAATTGGTATTATCTATTTTGTATAAGTTATTGAATTTATTGTTGACATCCAATTGATTTTATTAATAAGAAATAAGCCGAAAGATACAATTACAGTAGGAGTAGAGAAAGGTAAAAGTATGTCGAATATGATACAGAAAATGTAATTATAAACGAAATCGACAAAATTCGATAATCCTCGGCCGATTTCGGAAACTGATTGTGGGTCATATAAGAGGGGCACCGCGCGAATTCTCCGGTAATTGCCTGGTGGAGCTCGGGCGAGGCACCTCGAGGTCTGGAGCAGGCATTTGCGGGACTTCACCAGTTGGAGCTCGGCGAACTTCCCGATGGGCAGTGTCGGGCAAGCTGACTCTGCTAAATAAATTCCCTTTCAGTCCTTTCTCGGTTTTATATTCTCCTTTCGATTCTGATATTTTATTGTTCTCTTTAATATATCTCATGGCTCCCATTTGTAATCGGATCTTTCCCAGGACTGATCTACATATTTACATTATAGGTTTGTTATCTGAATTCGCTAGTTCGAACGTGAGTTCACTTGTTTTGACGTATTTATAGCGACTTCTAGGATTTCGAAGAGGTCGTCGGTGAAGGGGTTGGACGTGGCATTAGGGTTGGGTGGAGGTTAGTGGAGTTGGATGGTTGATATTGTCTTGATCTTCGGACTAGCCGAAAGCCATTGTCCACTCCGCCTGTACACCACCCACATCCTTGTTTTATTTCAGATTCTACCCACTTCTATTTTCGAAGCCTTTCATCGTTGGTTTGTTATCTCGAATTCGGTTTTACTTCATCGATGGGCTGTTTCTGCCTCATCGACGGACTACTCCTTCATTTCGTTGGCGACTGCGGTATCCATTCACCTCGTTCCTATTTCTTTTCGTGCAACTAATCCGCATTCTTTTGGGTTTATATTTAAATTAATACATTCTCCTTTCAGCTTTTCACAACAAGTTGCGGGATAGAAGATATTGTTGGCCGACGAGGGACGCATGCTTTTATACCTAAGGCATTATAAATAGTTACGAAATAGATAACTAGGCTAAGACTCATGTGCGCGTTAACTGTGCAATAGTTAGCTGCATAACTTGCAGCGGATGCATCTAGTCCTTTTCCCTCCTCTGATATCCCTCTCGCTAACGAAGTAGAACATAATTGTTCACCCGATAACCGCGGTCGTCCTTAACTACTAACTAGTCTACGCAACGCACTTCCGTCTACACGATAATACCATGGATCGCATGTCATCGTAACGACTCGTCTCCAACACACATTCAAGCCACTGTCAACCTCGTCATGCATCGGGTACCAGGATGGCCTTCGTGGCACACTGCTTTCTGGGGCAAATGCGT
>NW_016907876.1:351306-361161 GCF_001483705.2 Eufriesea mexicana | reverse complement strand
GCAGCCCTGGTCGTACGCTTCTAGGGTATAGGTATGTAATTGGTCCGTAATGTGTCTACGGTCATCATTTGGGATAATTAAGTTTTACTCCTTGGGCAGGATTAGGTAATGTCTGTCCGCCTGCAAGGCCCCACTGGAACCTCGTGTCAGTTCTGAGAGTTTTATTGGCTGGGCGACTACCTAGGTTCACAGCCAGACCATGGCGTGGTTGGCCATTGCTGAGGTGGTCTAGGCCCGACCGTGATGCTTAACCTGGAAAGTCGTGTACACAGGGGTACGTTTCGCATGCTGGTCGGTCTTATGAATAATCGGGAACACGTTCAGGCCCTGCGCGATTATGACATAGTTCTTCTCTGCTCGCGTTTTTCATACTTGTATCCCCAAATTTTTGGGAACATAGAAATGTTAGAGTCTGTTGAAGTGTAGCATATTAGCGTCGCGTCAGTAGGGTATAGATATTTGTATACCATTCCGAAACGCATTTTGTAAGACACGAAATATAATAAGGTGTCAGTTGCTTCACTTTAACTTCTTGCGCTCCAAATTAGATTAGATAAGTCTGAAACTGATGTCACCTGCAGTTTTCGCGCCTAGGGCGAATGACAGTTCTCGGTGCGTAGCCACATCCATGTTGTGAGTACTGGTAACTGGTATCGTTCTCCAAACAGCAATTTTAGGAAAAGGATGCCAAGCTAAATGCTACACACAAAGTCTACGACATTTGCTATCTATTGGAAATTTTCAATGTTCCTCTTGTGCTTCGCAAATATAAAACGATCGCAAACCTTAGTAATGAGAATTAAGAGATTAAATTTTGCCTGTGCCTCACACCTATTTTTTTATCGACAGGACGTCAATATTAAAAGACGTTACTGTAATTAGGAGTCGGAGAATGTTGTTGTATGCATTTCAGCGTATGTTACCACTAAGCAACGAAGATACTTATCAACATGGATGTTAAAAGGAGCTTGTACATTATGAAATGGAAACTCATGATCCACTGTACTTGTTTAACTTATTATCACACATGGTTCCATGGTCTTAAATTAATATTGGTATCATTAATTTAATATTCTTAATTACATCATTCGAACTATGTCCTCGATTAATTATATAAAGTATTGAATTTTCAACTATATAAATTAATTACAAACCTAATATTAACTATACCTTTAGAACCTTTAGTCTACGCCGATACCTTACCAGCAGCAATGAAATGGTTGTTACGAACGAGATAAAAACTTCGTTTCTGCGACGCCTGGCAAAATAGGTTGTATTAAGAAAATTTCCGTAATTCTTCATCTTCGTGTGCTCTGCGCAATGCTATCCTTGTCATTTCACTGAAGTGAAGCAATTACGATTACCTTGGAGGAACGTGTCAAACTACAATTAACGTCAGTACTCCTCTTCCTTGTGTCAATGGACGAGGACGCTTTCCAAGACACTTTCTCGCTGTTTAGGGCAATTTCGGTTGGCCGGATATAACAATAATCTCAGGAAATTCTGATTCTTGCAACGGATGGCGTTCGCGGATACATCCGATTGTTAAAATTGGGAATCACGATATACGAATTTCAGTTCCTCTTCGTGTACCCAGATTTGGACTCTTGTAGACTGTCTTAACCTTTTACGAATTTAATTACAGCATTCCCATGTAAATAATCCTGTACCGATTTCAGAAAATGTTATCCGTAACATCGCCACACACCTTCACCTTCTAACATATGAAGGTTTATTAGCGTCGACTTTCAATGGCACAATTATTCATCATACCTTCTCGCGAACCTGCATCGTACATCATAGTTTGTGACACAGGCGTGTTGCACAACTGCGTGCTTTGTAGAGCTGTGCGAATTAGGAACTTGTACAGTGGACGTGTTAAACGGACATTAACAACCCTCTCAACGCCCTCGATGCATATTTTCGAATTAAGCAGCTAAGACCAAATTTAACACAATTACCAGTACTTGTCGAACACTGTATACCGCGGCTGTGAAATCTCTGCTTTTAGTTTATGTTCCCAAACTTATTACCCAGTGCACATCATGAAACATTACCTAATCGTTCGCTGAATCTGACAAGATATATCATTTCCAAGAATTAATGTTTATAAACCAATTATCTGATATATTTCGTCAAAAACACTTACTCGAAATCTCTGCAGACTCCATAAATAGTTCACCAATGACAAGAACAATATAACACGTTTAAACGATAGAACTACCATTGGGGACAATATGACTTAATTTGGATACACTGCCTTTTCAATTGCTAAGGGTATGCCGTTGCTTATTGCAAAATAAACATAGTATCGCACACTTTCCATCATGTAGGCGCAGCTTTTCGAAGGTTACCGGAAGAACGAGGGTTGAATATACAAGGCCCAAGTCAGTAGGGAATCCGTGGGTAAAGCGTCGGACAATTAGCGTGAGCATATACGATCATGCTAAGCTGTGGCTGTCGTCGAAGGTAATTGCCGAATAATAGAGATGTGAAATTATGGGTCAAAGTCGCACGGGGTTGTAATATTGCAATACTTTGTTGAGCGTTGCAGTAAGCCGAGGATCAATTTTTAACTTTACTGTCATTCTCACAAATTCATGATGCTGTTGCCAATAAATATTACCACTGCCTAACGTCTGTACAAATATGGAATTCTATTCCATCGTGACCTCAATCGTGTATGCTCTTTGGATTCCATTATATCGATTTAAACCTTTGCGCTCAAGAGGCGCACTTCAGTCACAATTTGGAAAAATTTCGAAGCTCGATATTCATGAATACGTCAAACTACAAATAATGTAACGGTGTGCGAGGTACTGAAATCAAATAACTCTTCGTGTTAATTACCATACGACTTCATATACTTGCTCCGAAAATTATCCTCAGCGTGGTAACGGAAAATCTTTGATCCCCTAACAGCCTGCGACCAAAAAATCGTAGAGTGCAAATGGTTAATTGCCATCAATAGTATATGATATTTTGGCACTCGTTAAGGGTCGATGGTTCTAATGTTAGCAATGCATTTTAATTTGTTAATAGCTTCAAATTTCTAAGCAAACAAATAAATTCTATGTCCTAGTCACCATTCAACCTATCTACAACACTCACAGATACCATTCTCATATTCTCAGGCAAGTTATACTTCGGACATTAGGTGAAACGTAACCTACCTTCTAATTCCCGTCAGCTTCCAGACAAACTGCTGGAAAGCTTGCAACAATCTTCGTTACAGGTACGAAGATAGACAAGACAAGAAAGTAAAACTTGGAAAGCAGCAGTGAGAATGTGAGAAAGCAGAGGGTTTACGAAGATATACCCTACCACGGTTGTGGATTAAAGGCGAAAATATGTTCGGTTGGCAAGAGGTAACCAAGAACTATGATTACAAAGTGAATATTTCTCATCTTCAGGAACCATGAGCACTAAAATGGTTTGACTGAGGTACGTCCATCATTTGCTTGCTACGGCGAAACAGGTTTGCCCCTGAGGTATACTCCTGACCACATCAGATGCATTGTCAGGCTTGATACATTTCTCATCCTCCACAGTGTGGTGATATCATGACTCTCTCTAAATTCGTCAGAGGCCAAAGACGTCTCCGCTCCATCTACCACCTTTTCTTCCAAAATTTCACATTTCCTCCCTCTCGACATCCCCGCTGTCGTATTTTCGATCGTGACGACATCCACCGTACCAAATCGATCGATAATTCCACACTAACTGTACTGGAGTTCACCAACATGTGACATGTTATGACATGTTAGAATGTATGGAACGTGGATGAAGCGTAATAACTGACCGAGTGCGTCGCTACATACGAGGTACAACGTGTCGGCCAAAATAAGCTGATCTTGACCGGTATAAATAAAGCTTTCCCTCCCTTCGCGCAGCCACCGCTCGCTTGCACCTGCTCCTCCCATACTTTTTCCAATCTCCTGCCCCGTACTATCTTCCACGCCGAATGGATGTGTAGCCGGACTATTCAGGGGTTTCTTGATCGATGTGCTTCCGGAGCGAGCTATATCTAAAGGCGTCCACCGTGTGCGTCATCGACAAGCGTAATTAGACGAGGCCCAGAGAGAATTTGCTTGATCCCCGAATCACGGATGGTTTTCTCCAGGACCTATTTTCTTTCGTTTCCTATGACTTTGAAGAGACGTTTGGTGACTTCAGTGGAGAACTTCGGTAAATGTTTGCTAGTAATTTTGCCGAATTTCGCTGAGAATATATTTGTAGTTTTTGGTAGAATACTGTCCGGAATTGTAACGTATACTTTGGACAAATAATTGAAAATCCATGGATGACGTTGTTTCAAAATTATGCTTCAATTCTTTCGTGAAATATTGATATTCATTGAAGTAATGATTATTGTAAGGACTGCACCAAATTCGCTATCCATTGCACACTTCAAGATTTAAAGCAATTATTTCCTTTAAAATTGTTAAGCATGGGGCAATTAATTTTACGACACATTGAATTCGTTCCTTTAAGTATACCTGTGCGTGTTTCATGGCACGTTCTAAACGAATTCTGTCAAGAATTGGATATCGAATACGTTATTCATTCGATGGAACACTGGCACGAACGTTTTACACGCAATCTGCACTTACACGTGAATCGTATTTCTATCTGCGAAAAAAAGTGAGCTCCACATATTGGGTATGACAATGGAACCGATTGACCTATATTTTAAGGAGAAAATGCTCCTATTTGTGTTGCACGAATCTTAGAATCAATTTAGTTTCAATGTTAAGCAGAGTAATCCATTATCTCCTAGCTAAATCATTGGTTTCTATGCCAATAGTGACTACAATAATTATGATTCTTAACGCACGTTTGAGATATATATATATATGTATCGAAATCGGAATATTACTAAAAGGTGTTTAATCAGCCATAACGGCATTAAAGCTAAAAACAACCATATCTTCAACATGTATAATTTATTTCATTTGAAGTGAGTGTTAATTTGTAACTTAGAATTTGTTTCCCGCCATCCTACGAAAAATAATTGTGTACTTTTGGAAATAGTTGCTAGTGTCATCTGCACAAAATAGAGGTATATTGACTAATGCTACGTAAAATATGTATCGCAGTGCATATTACATTTAATTACTAACAACCAGTGCTAATTAACTCATCTAACACCACGTGGCTTGAAATAAATTTAGTTTCTAGACCTGTAGGGTGCACCAACTTCAATGGTCAGTAATACTGCGCTTACTCCAATGCAACAAATATCTCAGGAAACGTTATACGTAACACAATATCATTAACGTGAGGCTAAGTTAATTTATATAACGCAGGAAGCACGTAATAAGGGATTTTACAGACATAATTGGCAATATTACCATTTTCACATCACTTCTCATTCATTCCTCCATTCGCCAAGATATCATTATTAATTTTGTTTTCATATGTATGTGATAAACTCACTATACTAGGACCATCAAGCTCCCTTTCTTAAAATGCATAGTCCAATCGAAGCAATTTATACTATACTAATTCCAATATTATACCGAATTTCCTTGCCTATTAAGTATTCTCAAAACAAATGCTTCAGTGATTGCTCAGAATGGCGACAAAGATATTCTTTCACAGTTTTATATTTACCAGTGGCACTTTCACGCGCTTCGTTACCAAATTCGTATTAACGCCTACCCATTGTAAAATCCATGCGAAAGAAGACGGAAGAAGCATTAGATGCTTTCGCGTGTGTGCATGTGCACATCGACTCTCGTGATTCCTTGCGGTGAAGCTCCGTCACGTGCACAACCCTTGGCCATGTGGTTGCAAAGGCAAAAGGGAAGGAGAGAAAGGGAGGACTAAAAGAAGTGGACCGTACCGCAGAAGGTTGAAAAATATCCCACACACGCATGCATACACACGAGAATCTGCGGTATGGGCGGAATCGTTGGCTCGGATAAGCCCATACCACGTAACGGGTGTCATAATTACTTCGTTAGCATTTGTTCAACACCCTTCGCACCGATCCACCCTGCACGACTTTTATTTCGTCCACACCGCCTTTAATACTATGGACAAAATTTCATTACACGAATTTCTGCGCCGCGATCGCTCCTTCATACTAGAATTGTTTTCGATTCTATTACCTGGCGTAATTCGTGTGTCAGAGGTCTGTTCTTCGAGCTTATGTGTTTTTCAAAAACTACGTGGCTGAATTTGAATACAAGCGATGGTGGGCGATCGTTTATGGCAGATTTGTGACTGCTTATGAAATTCATTGCAGTAAAGACATTTCGTTTTTATTCTTTATATGCGCGTATATTGAAAGAAAGCTTGCTGCTTAAATTTTGCTGCATATTTTAATAGTTGTAGAATATGTTGTAAAGTCAATCGACTGCGGAACCAGGTTAAAGGGACGGGTATGTTGAAGTGAGGAGAAGTCCAATAATTACATACTATTGAAAGCAGATTTTAAGGGAGGAGAAGTACACTTATTGTTTACTAAAGCACTCAATAAAGCTTATTGTAAGTAGAATTTTACTCATATATAGGCTTTAGGTCGAATCCAAATTACCGCCTCAGAGTTAATGTGGTTATTACTGGAATACTTTGTTGTAATTTGAAAAACAGGGAAATACGTTATTCTACAAAACTTTAAATACAACCACATCCTTAAGTTCATTCCTAAGCTATGGTATTACATATTCCTGAATATTTCATACTAATTTACATACTATATCATACAAGTTGAATGTAAGTTATCGACCTCACTTTTACGAACACCTCAACTGTGGTCTATGGGAACTTATATATTTAATAGTACCAATAAATGTCATTCCACTGCATCAGCTAAACCTTCTGGTTCCACGAAGATATATCTGTTCCAAATATACAGATCAATTTCTTTCTGTAGTGCCTGCGCATATGAATTGAAGTGAAATTAAATACCGCATATTCGGGGAAATATACTGCAAAATTTGTATTAATTCAGTCATTCATCTACATGTAAATTTTCATATCAGACAAAACAAGCGACTAAATTATTCATAGGGAACCTGTGCAGAATGAAAGTAATGAAAAAATGTCGAAACATGCTGCTAAGCAGGTCGAAATTCTTCATGAAAAATACAGAAATAGCTGCAATGAGCGACAAGATGATGGCTAACACTATAATTTTCAGTGCTTTCAAATAAATTCAGTGCGGTATATCCAGGTAAAGGAAATTATTTTTGAATATAAACAAATTTGATTCATGTGTTCCATAAGCGTGACATGGCAATGACAGGTTAATGAGCGACAAGATGATGGCTAACACTATAATTTTCAGTGCTTTCAAATAAATTCAGTGCGGTATATCCAGGTAAAGGAAATTATTTTTGAATATAAACAAATTTGATTCGAGGGGCAACGTTTGCGTCACACAAAGCAATTGATAGAAGCTTTGAAGGAACTATTACTATCTTCAGACTATCATTTATGGATAAATATAGAAATATCAAAAATGTATTCCTCTTATTTATGTGTTCCATAAGCGTGACATGGCAATGACAGGTCCGCGAATCCGTCCTAACTTCTTGGTGCCTGCTTCACGATAGCGATGGGGAATGTAGTTCAAAACGTGTCCACTAGATACTAATTAATTGACTGAGTTGATGTGTTGTGGATAGGAAGTTTAACCAAGTTTCTAGGAAATAAGTATAACGGAACGACGAGCGGTTTTAGGGAATGGAACGAGGAAAGTAGGGGCTAGAAGACGATGCAGAAGGAAAGGTGCTCGGATGAAAAGAGAAGGACGCTTGCGAACTATGTCTCTCGACCCTCTCGGTCTTTTCTCCACTATTTTTATTTGGATTATCAGGTATGTGGTGTACGGATACCATCTCTACAGAATCGAGTGCAAGGAAGGGAAGTGCACCTCCTATGCCGTAGCTGAGTGGGAAGGGTTGAGCTTGAATGGTGTGATGAAGTTAGCGATTAGCTTGCGCGTCTGTAGCGCTTTGGAATCTAAGGACGATTTATATAAGTATTACGCAATAATATTAAGAATATTCTGATAATCAATGGGGTCACCTAATTCAGTAAACAAACCTCGAAATGTTTGCAAACAACGAGACTATAAAAGATACATGACTTACTTTGAACTGTACTACGCATGCGCTACCTGAAGAATTCCAGCACAAATCTTGTATCGGACGAAGTACAGACTGCCGAATTTTGGAATCAGTTCCATCAAGCTATTATTTATCTAAATTACAAGGAAGATTGAAATCTGCCAATTGGTTAATTCCATGGATGTGATCAATTATCATAGTAAACACTATTATCGTTCACTATAATCCTGATAAATGACAACTACAATAGTTGGTAATATCTTCAGCGAGGCATTGTGCTCCATTTGCTAACTGCATGTCTACATTCTCTTTATACTATTACTCTAATTCCGTCAGCTACGCCTAAAGGAATAATGATAATGCAACTTCCATTGGCCCACGCATTGAACGAATAAATATCAGCAATCTGTACGTACTTTGTAATAAGTAGCACTCATTCCAGAACCAATTATAGTAAAAATTCTGCCCGTCCGATTTCCATCCTTCATTTCCTATTGCGCGTTGCATCAGAAGCTCGAAGAACTTCCAGAAGCGATACTTCCAATGACAAGCTGGAATTACACGCTAACAGGCATATTCATATTCAAGGAAAGAGGAGGGAAGTGTACTGTGCAGTGTCGGTGCTTCTTCGGAATGAGCCATTGAATTCTTACACACTGTTACTGTTCTCGGCGTGCACGAGCGTTATCTGGTTTGGATGGCACATCTGGATTGCAGTAGAGAACATCGATTACATGCGCATGAAATTTTTTCGATTCTACCATCAAAGCAGCGCGCTGCAGAACGTAGCACAGCAACGCAGAGGAATAAATAGCACCGAATACTACCACAAAGCGCAGCACAGCGCACTACTGTTCTGTACAGCATCACTCCGAGCAGGACCGTTACCACAGCATGGCATCGCATTGGATAAAACCGCAAACAGAACAGAGCACAGCAGTGTGCAGCTGACTGCAGGACAGTGCACGAGAGAGACGGGGAGCACCAGTAATTCTCCGAATACCAGTGAACAACTGCGAAAGGTACATGTTCCTCAAATTACGTAACCGATACTAACCACAGAAGGGTGCAGCAGAGTGAAGGAAAAGACAACAGGGCACAGGAAAGCACGGCTGAGGGCAGCCGAGTAAGGTATAGCGCCGAATAGTGTCGATTAATATAGGCTACCACCGCTTCGAACAGCACAGCTACAAACAGCAACGGCACAGTTATAGAGCGCTGCAGAGCACGGTTCGGTTAATGATACAACGGAAATGCATCGAACGTAAAAATTTTCTAACCTTACGTTACCTAATCACAACCAACACATCGAAATCTAAACAAGCACTACAAATCTTTCCCCCATATCCTAAACATAGCGTAGCGAAGCAGAGCGCGTGAAAGCGCTGCAGGGCAGACCTGGCCACAGTATAGAGCCGGATACCGACGAATAACACCGATTAGCAGAGTCGTGGCCTGGAGTGCTCCGAATAAAGACACCGCCGCCTCAAAGCACAGAATAGCGCGTCATACCACAGCAGGGCATAGCAGAATTCAAAGGGCAGAGTCAAGTACAGGTCACCACGGGATATAAGCTAATAACACACGTTCCACTGCTAACACTAAACCTAATAACAATAACACTAAATCTAAACGAAGCAAAGCAAAACGGAGCGCAATAGAGCACCGTAATACGCCAATTACCAACGATTAGCAGATGTTAGCACGGACTGCCAGAGTATAAACCGAGCACAATCCAACTTATCCCAACCATAGCAGAGCAACGCAGAGAGCA